>NC_086328.1:28785257-29092180 GCF_036172605.1 Pelobates fuscus
GTTTGAGCAGGAGGAACTGCTGTGTATTTAAAGTGTATGATGGCAACTTAAAGCTAAGAGGACATGTTAAGATTTACTGGCAAGCAATGTAGAGAATTTTGCACGAATAAGTCACTATGTTTCTTATTTTTGCCCTTACTCCTACATGGCATTTTGATCATCATGAACAGTACAGAAATAAGCATTAGCGAAAAGATTTTAATTTTTGTGAAAATATTCTCACTTCTTTATAGTTAGCATATAGAACCGAGCTTTCAAAATATATTATTTGCACGATGAGCTGCAAATTCTGGGATGGTTGTCTAAACATGATTTATCAGAGATTTTGTGCCAAAAACAACCTTTGCAAAGTCCAACTTGAGATATGCAAGTGATCCACAACGTTTTTCTTTTGGGCATTTCAAAATGCCTTTTGAAGTATGGTCATCTCACTTCCCAGGATTACTCTAAAACAGGGCTAGGCAACCCTTGAATAGTACTGTGCCAAAATGTTAAAATCCCTTGGCATGCCAGTAGTATTTTTTTTTTAAATTAAGGTGTGTATGTTGCCATATTATGCATGTGTAATTCTTGGGTGCTACAGTTGCTTTGTAGCATTGTATTTGTGCGTACGTGCACTGTGACATTGTATATGTTCATGAGTAGTTTGTGGTATTGTGTATAATACCTTTGAATGTGGGCTGTGTGTGGGGGCTGCTTGTGGAATTGCATGAAAGACTTCTTCTGAGGTTGTGTGAATGTATGTGGATTGTCAGTGTTTGTGGGGACTGTGTGTGTTTGTATTAATTGTATGAGGAAGAGGCTTCTTCTGCACCTCTGTGTATATCTAGCAGTGTGGGTGTCTTCCCTGGGTAGGGACTGGACTGGCTAGTTACGAGGGCAGTAGCTTCGATAGCTGTTGCAGGCTGCTCTACTCCAGTGTGAATTCCCATTTACAAGTGTGAGGCAGGAAGTGATCTAAGTGCTGCAATGTGTAAATTGAGGATTGTCCCCCACCACCTGCAATCATCGCTCTAGTTGTACTAGCAGATATCTGAAGTCCTACTGGGCTTTTGGCCCTGGCAGCCTTGCGTGCAAAGGCACCTTGAGTGCAATAGGTGGCTGAACCCTGCTCTAAAATATCCTTCATTTGAGGTGGGAGGAGTCGGTTGCATTTAAGGGGTTGTCTTTGATGACGTCCCACATTAATGCCACCCAATTGACTATATCTGTCTCTTGAGTTCTACACAGTAAAAATACACCCAAGAAATTACAGAAAATGCAAACCACATGGCTGAGGGCTTTTCTGTAATTATTCAGTTTCTCTTGATTATATTCTCCTAATAGTGCATAGAGGAAAGTAGTTGGATGAGTAAACCCGAGCCTGCGCTGTCCATCTAATAGTGTTACAAATATGTCACTATTGAGACTATTTACCGGAAACTAGGTTGGTATATTTATATGGTTCTTGCTAAACAGATATGTTGCTGGTGGAAGTTTTTTTAGAAAAAAATAAATATATGATTTTAGTTTATTAAAATTGAATAAAAAAGAAACAGCTTTATAGCACTAGGCATATGCATGGGGAACATTTTCGGTTCGGTTTGGCATTCCGAAATTTGGAACTTCGGCAATTTGGGACTTCGGCACTTCGGTTCGACTAAGCACTTCAACACTGCGACGCTTTAGAACTTCGGCACATCGGCACTTCGACACTTTGGAACTTTGGCAACGTCGACACTTCGGAATTTCGGAACTTCGGCATTTCAGGATTTCGGCACTTCGCGACTTCTCTTGCAGCTGCTTAGTAGATAACTCCCTAATTCCCATGGTATTAGGGAGTTATCTACAAAAAGGTTAAAAGACCTAAATTTGTCTTTCAGACAAATTTACTAATACTAAGTAAGCAGCCTATTAAAAAAAATAAAAAGGTCCCCCCTCCGAAGCCCCCACCAGCGACGCGTGAGTGGGGGCTTTTAAACAAAATATCTATTGCCCCCCCCGGTCCCCCCCCCTAAGCGGCGGGTGGGGACAATAAAGTAAAATAATGGGGGAGACCTATTGTCCTCCCCCCCGGCCCCCACCCCTGAGGGGTGGGTGGGGGCCATAAATTATAATAAGGGGGGGACCTAATTACCTCCCCCTGGCCCCACCCTTGAGCGGTGGGTGGGGGCCCTAAATTATAATAAAGGGGAGGACCTAATGTCCTCCCCCCTGGCCCCCACCCCTGAGCAGTGGGTAGTGGCCCTAAATTCCAATTAGAGGGGGGACCTAATGTCCTCCCTCAGGACCCCACCCCTGAGCGGTGGGCAGTGCCCTAAATTAGAATAAGGGGGGGACATAATGTCCTCCCCAGTGGTCCCCACCCCTGAGCGGCGTGTGGGGGCCCTAAAGTAAAATGATGGGGGAGGGACCTATTGTCTTCCCCCAGCCCCCACCACTGAGCGGTGGGTGGGGACCCTAAATGCCAATTAGAGGGGGGGACCTAATGTCCGCCCCCTGGCCCCCACCCCTGAGCGGTGGGTGGGGGCCCTTAATTAGAATAAGGGGAGGCCTAATGTATTCCCCCCTGTCCCCCATACCTGAGAAGTGGGTGGGGGCCCTAAATACTAATAAGGGGGGGACCTATTGACCTATTGTCCTCCCCCCTGGCCCCCACCCCTGAGCGGCAGGTGGGGGCCATAAATTATAATAAAATATGGGTGGGTGGGGGCCCTAAATTCCAATTAGAGTGGGGACCTAATGTCCTCCCCCTGGCCCCACACTTGAGCGGTGGGTGGGGGCCCTAAATTATAATAAAGGGGAGGACCTAATGTTCTCCCCCTGGCCCCCACCCCTGAGCAGTGGGTGGGGGCCCTAAATTCCAATTAGAGGGGTGACCTAATGTCCTCCCTCAGGACCCCACCCCTCAGCGGTGGGCAGTACCCTAAATTAGAATAAGTGGGGGGACCTAATGTCCTCCCCCCTTGTCCCCACCCCTGAGTGGCAGGTGGGGGCCCTAAAGTAAAATGATGGGGGAGGGACCTATTGTCCTCCCCAGCCCCCACCACTGAGCGGTGGGTGGGGGCCCTAAATAAGAATAGGGGGATCTAATGTCCTCCCCCTGGCCTCCACCCATGAGCAATAGGTGGGGGCCCTAAATACTAATAAGGGGGGACCTAATGTCCACCCCCCTGGCCCCCACCCCTGAGTGGTGGGTGGGGGTCCTAAATACTAATAAGGGTAGGACCTAATGTCCTCCCCCCTGGCCCCATCCCTGAATGGTGGGGGCCCTAAATTAGAATAAGGGGGGACCTAATGTCTTCCCCCCTGGTCCCACCCCTGAGCGGCAGGTGGGGGCCCCAAATTAGAATAAGGGGGGCCTAATGTACTCCCCCCGTCCCCCACACCTGAGCAGTGGGTGGGGGCCCTAAATACTAATAAGGTCGGACCTTATGTCCTCCCCCCTTGCTCCCATTCCTGAACGGTGGGTGGGGGCCCTAAATTAGAATAAAGGGGGGAATCTAACGTCCTCCCCCCCGGCCCCACCCCTGAACGGTGGGTGGGGGCCCTAAATAAGAATAGGGGGAATCTAATGTCCTCCCCCTGGCCCCCACCCCTGAGCAATAGGTGGGGGCCCTAAATACCTGTCTCCCACCCCTGAGTGGCAGGTGGGGTCCCTAAATACTAATAAGGGGAAGACCTAATGTCCCCCCTGTCTCCCACCCCTGAGCGGCGGATGGGGGCCCTAAATAAAAAATTAACCCCCCCTTCCCCAGGTGACTAGGGGTCCCCAAACCCCTAGTCACCCCCCTCCCTTATAAAGCCATGCCCCGCCCTGCAATTAGGCTCAGAGCACTCTGATTGGTGGGTTTAAGCCATACAATCAGAGTGCTCTGACAGGTAAATGAAGAGACTGACAGGTAAGTCTCTACATTTACCTGTCACAGCACTCTGATTGGTTGGCTTGAAATCCACCACTCAGAGTGCTCTGTGTCATTTTACACAGTGTGGGAAAGTTCTTTTGTTTAATAGACATGCCCCTACTTGCGGTATAGTGAGTAGGGGCACACTTTACTAATACTAAGTAATCTTTACTTAGTATTAGTAAATTTGTTTGAAAGACCAATGTAGGTCTTTCAGCCTTTTAGTAGATAGCTCCCTAATATCGTGGGAATTAGGGAGTTATCTACTTATTCATTCCTGTCATTACACTGACTGGTCAAGTAACTTACATTTTATATGAATGTGTGTTACTTGATTGTTGTAAGTGTTGCAAATGCTTACAGCTGAATCCTGGCTATGTTTGTATACTTTTTATTTAAAATTGTATACAGTGTAACATTCTTCATTCTTCCACTGGGTAAGTATATTAGTTCTTAGGCAATACTGTGCTTCGGAACTTCGACACTTCGGCAACTTCGGCACTGCAGCACTTCAAGCACTTCTGCACTTCAGCACTTTGGAACTTCGGAACTTCAATAATTTCGGAACTTTGTGACTTTGACAATTCGGCAATTCATCTATTCGGACATTCGGAAGTACCTGAATGTCCGAATTGCCCAAAATTCAGACCGAAACGAATTGCACATGTCTATATAGCACTCACATTATAAGCTCATCAGCAGGAGACATTGAGAGATGATGGTTTATGGCAATTACATTTTTGTTCATACTCATTTCAAATTGTATACCACTCGTACCTAATGTTGTTATCTGTACCTTGGTAATCATTGACCATGTCTACCAAATGTCTTGTCTGTCAACGGTCTTACCTGGCTGTCATAAAATAAAAAAATAAAAAAAAATAAAAAAATAAAAAGAAAATAGTGAGAAACACTAAAATAAAGTATTGTGGGAATAGCTAAATATTACACTGAATATCTGTTGAAAAAAATTAAATTCAGAAAATCCATTAAAAAAAATGTGGGCTGATTGTTCCTTATAATGTTTCCTGTTTGAGATCTAAGCTCAAATTAAACTTATTTTGCTTTAAAACACATACACACACTATATATATATACACACACACACACACACACATTCATACATACACATTATATGTATGATTTATATATATATCTATGTCATTCAACAATTACTGCTATGAAAGTACAAATGCAATACATTTCCAGCTGAGCACATGTAAGGAAATGTTTATACATTTATAAGTAATTTTCTTTAACAGCAGCAATGTTACATTGTGACGCAGAGCTGACAAGTATTGATTACAGATAATAACCTGATATCACTGACATTTCTTCCTGTTTTCATTCTTGTTTCAGACTATTTTCCTGATTTTTCATGTTATTCTACAACATTTCTGCCCAATTATTTTAATTTTGACTTGTTTCTCTCATTTTCAAGAAATTTTAAATATCCAAGTGTCTACATACTTCTTTTTCTGCCTTCAATAAGACATGTTTTTATCTTGTTCATTAAATCATTAGTAGGGTCATTCTGTATTAATCCCTCTTAGATTGTGAAATCTTTTAATAGACTTTCATTTCTTTTAATAATATTTATAATACAGATTGGATGAAACACATGCTTCCTACTTATATCAAAAAGATATAGCAGACATATTTTGCTACACGGCCATTTATCACATCCAGTTTTAGGTAAAATATACAGCAAAGTACTTTAGATACAAATAATGTTTTTGTTTAACTTTTGAGTTGGATAAATCGCATTTTAGGGAATACGCAAAATCCAAAAATAGTGTGCCAGCATTACATTGCTGTTAAAATGTAATCTATAAATTAACTTAACAAAAATTATAGATTTTGAGGACTCTAATGGAGAATATTACAATGTCCACCTTATTTCTTCTATACAGGACATACACTTATTAGCAACAACATTGAAACCACGGACAGGTGAAGTGAATAACATTGATTAAATCATTTCAATGGAACCTCTCCAGGGTTGGGATATATTAGGCAGCAGGTGAACAGTCAGTTCTTCAATTGTAATGGCTAGACAACTGGGTAAAAGAATCTCCAAAATGGCATGTGTTAAGGTAGTGGTTATTGTGTAGTGCTACCAACTTTCTTTAACAACCAGTTCCCCCCAATAAATACCTGATACATACTTGTGGTATAAAACAGGCCACAGCTTTATTTATAATTTCACAATATATTTTCAACCAATAAATAACATTATAACCACATCAACATGATATATATATATATAATTTACCTGCCGACTCGTCCTTGCTAGTGATGTCCCAAACGGTTCGCTGGCGAATAGTTCCTGGCGAACATAGCTTGTTCGCGTTCGCCACGGACGGCAAACATATGCGATGTTCGGTCCGCCCCCTATTTGTCATCATTGAGTAAACTTTGACCCTGTACCTCACAGTCAGCAGACACATTCCAGCCAATCTGCAGCAGACCCTCCCTCCCAGACTCCCCCACCTCCTAGACAGCATACAATTTAGATTAATTCTGAAGCTGCATTCTTTTTTTTTTATAATTTATTTGTTTTTGTTTGTGTTCATTATACATTACCCTCCATAGCCAGTAACCAGTGTTTATTATACATTATCCCCCATAGCCAGTAACCTGTGTTTATTATACATTATCCCCTTATAACCAGTAACCTGTGTTTATTATACATTATCCCCCCCATAGCCAGTAACCTGTGTTTATTATACATTATCCCTCCCATAGCCAAATATTAATATAAGTGTTTCAAAGCAGTAAAATGTATAACAACGATAATATCGTCAGTGAAAGTGACATTTTTCTACACACAAATGGCACTTACCCGGACGAGATAATTGTTGTGATACGTTTTACTGTTTTGAAACACAAATTTTTGTGTTCAGCAAAGTCTCCTGAGTATAACAGCACCTGTAACAGCACATGTACAGGTTTTATGGTTGTAACTGATCGACGGGCACCCTGACTGGGTACCTTCATTGGAGGATGCTCCTAGCGCTTCCTGAGGGCTTTCAGCACTCCAGCCGACACCATAACCACCATAGACTCCTTCAGAGCGCAAACCAGGAACAAGCTCTTGCAAGAGTTTAGGAGTGATTATAGCAAGGGAATATGCAGTGCATAGCAATCCCTTGTAGCAGATTCCCCCAATAAGAGACAGGACTCAAATTGAGGGTGAAGAAGAACTGAAGCTTGTAATGAGACACTGCTTTTATGCACATATTGCACACATAGTACTGCCCACAGGGTTTTGTAAAACAACCAATCAATACGTACAATACAGTCAGACACTCCCAGCAATTACAGACAAAATCCTCCCCTCTGCCTGTGATTTAATTACCTTACACAATGGGTTAATGTAATTATCACTGGCACAGAAATAAAGTTTTTACACATGTACTATAACTTTAAAACTATACATTCAATATTCCAAAAAAACGAATAAAGTTTTTACACATGTACTATAACTTTAAAACTATACATTCAATATTCCAAAAAAACGACATCTTATTAGTCAGCACACTTTAATTATAAACAGTCAAAATTCAGCCAATTACATGCAGGGGTTTAAAAGTTAGCTGGAGGTCCCTTTATGACCGACTGCAAGCACATTTTCCTGCCCAAAACAGTTCCATAGATTTGGGCTGTGCGATCGGTCAATTTCACACTGAAAAAATGACTAAGTCCCATCGCCGAATGCTGCTGCAAAATCATTGTGGGAGAAGGTAATGCTCAGCGGTGTTCGCGGAACTGTATAGCCGATTTCAGTTCCATGGATTTGACTACACACACCGCTGACTGCATTGAATGAACAAAGATGGCCGCCGCCACGTGTTCGTTTGCACGAACGGCGACCCCCCAGCGTTCGGCAATTTACCTACAGCAGGCTCCCAGCCTGGGAGGTAAATTGATGGCACACTTGCACTTCTGGGTGGTCCGCCTGTGTGGTACCTGGTTCAGTAAGCCCCATTTACTGAACCAAGTGGAAAATAGCAATCAACAAAGGATTTTAACAGTCTGGGGACAAAGTCTTAAAGGGGCACTGTTCCCAAAAGTCACAATATGTCCCCAGATGGTTCTTAAAGGGGCATACACAGTCCAATGAAAGTCCATTCAGTGTGCTTAAAGGGCCAGTAGCCGCACAATAAAAATCTATTATGCCCAAATATGTTCTTAAAGGGCAATACATCACAGGGGCCGTAGTCACAGGGCAGGAGGCGGGCAAGCAGGCCCCTCCAAAAGCTCATGGCAAACTCCCTTAAAGGGGTGAGTTTGCTACAATGGTGTTTTCAAACGTTACTGAGTCAAATATAAGGCTTGCGTTTCAGTTTTTTCACATTAAAAATTAGCCAGATTGGTTACGTTGCCTTTCAGACCGTATGGTAGCCCAGGAATGAGAATTACCCCCATGATGGCATACCATTTTCAATAGTAGACAACCCAAGGTATTTCAAAAGGGGCATGTCCAGTCTTTCTTAGTAGCCACTTAATCACAAACACTGGCAAAAAGTGGCATTCAGATTAGTTTTTTGCATTTTTCACACACAATCAAATATTAACAATAACTTTGGCCAGTGTTTGTGACCAAGTGGTTACTAAAAAAGACCGGACATACCCCATTTGCAATAACTTGGTTTGTCTACTATTGCAAATGTTATGCCATAATTTTCATTCCTGGGCTACCATACGGTCACAAAGGCAACATAACCAATCTTGAGAATTTCAGTGTGAAAAATGTAACATGCTATATTTGACCCTGTTACTTCCCAAAACACAATAAAACCTGTTCCCTGGGGGGTACTTTTATACACGTGAGACATCGCTGAATACATATATGTGTTTTATTGCAGTAAAAGCAAACCGTATTATGACATTCACAGTTAAAATGTCATGCAGAAATAAATAAAAAAAATCTTCTTTCCTACCATTCTTAAATAAATTATTCATATTAAATTATGTTTTATACCTGTGAATTATAGCTCCCAATCCCCCAAACATGAGCCCAGACTTCATGAAGGGGTAAAAACATTCTGTTTAATGGTGGCCCCAGCTCAGCCTTTTATGCAGGTCCTCCAGCAAGGTATACTCCCACATGGACCTTTTTTCACAATGTTAATCACTCCCACAGAAACAGTAAAATCCCTCCCCTCTATCGTGGAGATAATTGGGTTAAGTAGCCATAGAAAACGTAAAAGATCACTATAGTGTCAGGAAAACAAAGCGGTTTTCCTGACCCTATAGTGCCCTGATGGGGGCCCACATAGACATAAAATACATAGATGCCGCATTGACCACTACTGCCTGCTGGCGCTGAGGAGCCGCAGGGCCGCCATCTTGGAACGGGCACCGCTCTACTCAAGGTATTGAAGAACACTTGGAAAGTCCATCTGTCATTCTCATTATCCCTGCACTGACTGAGTACTACCATTCACATTATCCCTGCACTGACTGAGTACTACCATTCCTATTATCCCTGCTCTACACTAACTGAGTACTACCATTCCTATTATCCCTGCTCTACACTAACTGAGTCCTATAATTCCTCTTACCTCTGCTGTCAACATCGCCCATCCCAAGATGGTGCCTGCATTTCTCGCCGCTCAGAAGTCAATTCGGCGTCTATGTATACCATGTTTATTGGCGCCCACACCCTCCGGGTCCACCTCCCGTGGCACTGGAGGGGTTTAAATCACTCTCCTCCCCGTCCAACATCAGCTCCTGAGTGGCGCAGAATGCACATTTGAGGAGCCCATAGGAAAGCATTTCTCAATGCTTTCCTATGGATGCTCTGCGCGATGGATGCGAAATTCGCATCCAGCGTCGCAGATGCGCCTCTAGCGGCTGCCCGGAAGACAGTCATTAGAGAAGGGATAGGCAACCTTCGGCACTCCTGATGATTTGGACTACATGCCCCATAATGCTCTAACACTGTAATGCTGGCAAAGCATCATGGGAGGTGTAGTCCAAAACATCTGCAGTGCCGAAGGTTGCCTATGCCTGCACTAGAGGCTGGATTAACCCCTAATGTAAACATATGTTTACATCTGAAGAGTTCAAACCTGAGGGACCTAGCACCCAGACCACTTCATTGAGCTGGAGTGGTCTGGGTGACTATAGTGTCACTTTAATCATCTCCAGCTACAGAAAATATTTCAAATTTGTTACTGTAAAAAAACCACATTAAAATACATAACTCAAATTTCACACAACTGGACCCCCACATTCAACATATCCCCAGATAGCTTGGATCTGAGCGCTCAATATATATACAGCACTCTGAGCCCATGAACACAGTCAAATCGCCATGGAGTTAAAGGACCACTAAAGTGCCAGGAAAACAAACTGGCACTATAGGATCTTTAGGTACCCCCCACCTCCGTCTGCCCCCATCCCCCCCCCCTGCCAGGCTAAAGGGGTTTATCACTTACCTTTTTCCAACACCGGGCTCCCTCTGCACTGGGGAAATCTGTCTCTTCCGACGCCAGTGCTGAATGCACATGCGCGGCAAGAGCTTCGCGCGCATTAAATCAGTCCATAGGAAAGCATTACTGTAACGGATCACCTGGCACCCCGACTGGGTACCTCCGTTGAAGGATGCTCCTAGGGCTTCCTGAGGGCTCCAAGCACTTCAGCAGACACCACAACCACCGAAGACCAAACCTCTCTTCCTACAGAGCGAAGCAGGAACAAGCTCTCAAATGAGCTTAGTAGTATGGCAAGAGAGTATGACGAGCATAGCAATCCCTTGTAGCAGATTCCCCCAATAAGAGACAGGACTCCAAATTGAGGGTGAAGTAGAACTGAAGTTTTAATGAAACACTCAGCTTTTATGCCCATTTTCTACCCATAGTACCACCCACAGGGTTTTGTAAGACGACCAATAAAACACGTAAATTATATTAAAACACTCCCAGCAATTACACACAAATCCTGCCATCTGCCTGTGATATAATTACTGAACACAATGAGTTAAAGTAATTATCACTGACAGGAAAAATAAACTTTTTACACAGTTACTGTAACTTTAAAAATATACATCCAATCTTCCTAAAAGTAACATATTACTAATCAGCATCCTTTAAATATAAACACTCTCAAAAACAATACAAATCCCTCCAGTAGATAAAAAGTTAGTCGGAAGTCCTTTGTGATCGGTCAATTTCAGGCATAAAAATTATTGTCTAAGTTGAATGCACGAACGGGGCCGTTCGTGCAATTGGCTCAGTATAGCAGTGAGTGAGTCAAAATAGCCGAACTGTACCAAACGGCGACCACCCAGCCGTTCGTCAATTAGGTCAATTAGTTGCGGTTAACCACAGCTTCTGGGAGGTTAACGGGCTGCACACTCCCATTGTGTGTGGTCTGGCCGTTCGGCAGTTTATTCGGTAAAATAAAAGGGAATAAATAGGGCTAAATGCACGAACGGCATACGAAAAAAAGGACACTGGTAGCCACAAAACTGGGGTTTTGTCAGTTACTTACTACACAGTAAAAGATATATTAAAAAAAATATGATATTGACTTAGCCGCGTGCACTGACCGCAGTGATCGGTCACTTGGCCCGCCTGGCACTCGGAGCACGGCTCAAGTCACGAGCTCGTTCTTAAAGGGGTAGTGGGAGCCAAAAGTTGATTCAGGCTCCCATTGGCCCACGTCATTCCAACACCCCCACACACAAACATTTTGGGGGCGTAGGCATGACGTGGGCCAATCACTGGTGTAACAGTAGTTTACAAAAAAAAAAACTAGAAATTTGACTGTGAAATAATAGCAGACAGTTTCCTTCACATGTGTGCGTTTCAGGGCCTGCCAAGGCACAGTGTCACACCAGTGCAACTCATATCTGGTGTAACAGTAGTGTACATTTAAAAAAAAAAATACAGGGGGCTTGTTGTCACCTTTCGGGGACCCTTGGTGTTGTACGTGGCTGGGTGGAGGAAGAGACCTTCAATGACATCAGTGAGGACAAGGAACGGGACATGGCTAGCTTGGTAACCACCCTTGTGCAAATGGGGAGTTTGCGGTTGTGCAAATGGACTGTTTGCGGTTGTTTGTGGTGTGTTAAATGGGGAGTTTGGTCTGTCACTGTGAAGCGGGCGTAACCCTTACACTACCTGATCGATACAACATCATACCTGATGTTTTAAAGCACGTTATTCCAAACAATTTAGAAATGTTAGGTGATTTATGCCCTTTATTTATTAAAACCAGACTCTGCATCAACTATGTAATTTTCCATGGGAGTTTTGCCATGGATCCCCCTCCAGCATGCCGCAGTCCAGGTGTTAGTCCCCTTGAAACAACTTTTCCATCACTATTGTGGCCAGAAAGAGTCCCTGTGGGTTTTAAAATTCGCCTGCCTATTGAAGTCTATGGCGGTTCGCCCGGTTCGCCCGTTCGCGAACATTTGCGGAAGTTCGCGTTCGCTGTTCGCGAACCGAAAATTTTATGTTCGCGACATCACTAGTCCTTGCCAAACCCTTCCATCACCAAATCAGAGTACACCAGGGCGCCTGCCATCCACCCTCGTCCAAAACACTACCTGGCCTCCAACTTGGCCTAAACTTACCACCATGCTAACCACTGGCCGACCTTTTGGCTCAGTGGGCACTCCCAAATATCCAAACATTTACCAGAGGTTAGGGGAGGGAATAAAGGACCCGACCTTCCATTTTCTCCCTGTACTCTTCCTCCAACCCGGCTTGGCAAGGACCATACCTGCCACTAGCCTCCGCTGCTTTACCCCTAAATCAGCGGGCGCGACCCCCAACCAATGCCATAGCCTGTTCCAACGCATCTTGCAGTGCTAAATTAAATAAATCAAGGCCCACCTCCATCAGGTGGACCCCATCCGAACGGAAATAAATTGCAGCATTCTGCTCAAATATACAGTACCTAACCGTAAGGCCCCCGATACCCACAACAAATTTTGAAACCCGCTTATTGACTTTTATCCTGCAGCTCTCGATGGCCCTTTGATCGCACCCGCACCTAAAATAGTTACGGGCCACTATCTCAGACCAAACCACACAGACCCGTGGGTATAGAACCAGCAAGCATGCTAAATCCCGCTTAATCAAATCCCCCAGGCCCCATGCTGGCAGCGCTCCCAGATCATTGCCCCCAAGGTGTATGACCAAGATGTCTGGGGCCCCCAAGAGAGTTGTACAAGTTCTGGAAGTAGCTGGCCCCAACCCATGCCCAGAATTCCAATCTATTAGACTTCCGCCGACTCCAAAGAAAGGCCGAGACGAGTCCCTCCAGGTTGTACCCCTGCCCTTAGATGGACCCAATAAACATAGGAATGCCTATCAACCAGACCCTTCGCCTGGACCCTGTGGAGAGAACACAGGGGAAAAGGCAATCAGCCTGGTAGGGTGCACATAAGACCTAAACCTCCCTGACTCCCATTTACCAATCCTCTGTATAGCCGGTTCGGAAAAACACAGACAAGAAGCTTCAGTTGCTGCCCCGATCTGGAAGGAGTGACTCCCGAAGTCCATACCCGAAGTGCCCAGCTGCTCCAGCGCTTGCGCTCACAAGGCCCGTCCCCACCCTGCTGGAATACTCACTGACAGAAGTAGAAAACGTAGGTAACAGGGAAACCAAGCCAGGGGCCCCTGGCGGACCCGGCTCCACGTGAACCGCAACCGCAGGTAGAACCGCGCCAGTCGCAGCGTTGGAGGACCGGGCAGGAAGCTGTGCATAAGTGACCTGTGAAGACAGCAAAGGTAAGTGAGACCCCAGCCCACCCACCCCAGCAGATAAAGGCCCATCCATAGGGGAGCTGGCAGAAGGCCCGGTAGGTACAGGCCCAGGGGGGACAGAGGGGAAGGCAAGAGGGGAAGGAGGGGGGATGTCAGACTCACTCTGACAGTCCCCCCAACGCCCCAGATATAGCGGAAACCCTCTTGCCAACCTGCAGCCTTCTCACCCTCATCGCGGACTGCCTGGCTGAGGATGCTGGGGCTGGAGACCGCACCCCCGAAATCATCTGCACATGCATATTATCTGGCTAGCTTTCAGCCTGCCTCCTCAGGATCTAGACTTGTGGAGTGTTCCTGGTATGCAGTGGTTAGTACTTACCAAAAATAGTGCAAGGAAAGACAACCGGTGACAGGGTCATGGGTGCCTGAGGCTCCTTAATGCCTGCCTGGTCCGATCAAACAGAAAAGCTACTGTGGTGACCCCTATCCATTGACGAAAGCACCTTCAATGTTTACGTGAGCATAAAAACTGGGCCATGGAGCAATGAAAGAAGGTTGCCTGGTCTGATGAATCATGTTTTCTTTTAGATCAGGTGAATGGCTGGGTTCATGTGTGTCATTTACTTGAGGAGATGCTGGCAGAATGCATGCTGGAAAAAAGGCAGGCCGCGGGAGGCAATTTTATGCTCTTGGTAATGTTCTGCTGGGAAACCATGGTTCCTAGCACTCATGTGGATTTTACTTTGATGTGTAGAACCTACCTAGAGCCTGTTGCAGACCACATGCACCCATTTATGGTAATGGTATTGTCCTATGGCAGTGTCCTCTTTCAGCAGTATAATCCACTCGGCCACACTGCAAAAATTGTTTAGCAATGGTTTGAGGAACATGACAAAGAGTTCAAGGTGCTGCTTTTGCCTCCAAATTCCCCAGAACTCCAGCCAAGTTAGCATATGTGGGATGTGCTGGTACAACAATTCTAATCCATGGTGACTTGTAGGACACACAGGATCTACTGCTAATGTCTTGTTGTCAGATACCACAGAACATGTTCAGAGGACTCGTGGTGTCCTTGATGCATCAGAGCTGTTTTGGCAGTATGTTGGTGACCTACATGATATTAGCCATGTAGTTTATATGTTGTGGCTGATCAGTGTATGGCTAGTGACTGTAAAGTTATGTAGCAACTATAGTAGAATGTGTAGCTATGTAGTCCTACCAGGCAGATGATGAGGTGCAGAAGTACAGGAAGATGTGCCATGGCAGCAAGCATGACACATCTTCAGTAAACAATAGAATAGATAATAACCCGGGGGTCAAATTTTGGCTGATTCTGAGTAGTTTTACAGATAAATTCTGCTATTGTATCGCATAGGCATGCGCACGGGGTGTGCCGGGTGTGCCTGGGCACACCCTAATCCCCGCGGCACGCCTATGGATTAAGACCGGCAGGGGAGATCTCATGATCTCCCCTGTCGGCTCATGCAAAGCCGGCGCTATACGAGCACCGGCTCTGCTCTAAGCCACCATGGGCCGGTGGGGAGATCAAAGATCTACCTCACTGGACCATAGCAGCATGGAGGGAGTCAAGAGAGGACCCGGGGAGCTCTAGCCAGCAGCTCCACCGGGTTCCTCTTGCGAGATCTGAGCGTTGCAATTAAAAACCCCTTCCACCTGAAGTCTGTGGTTAGTTAATACAATGTTAAACAAAAATCTGTCCACCAGTCAAGCCATAAGACTTGCTTTTTCCACAGAACTTATAAATCTGCAGTGATGTTACTAACGCAAAGAATTCTGGGTGGGCATATGCAAATTAGTTTAACAGCGAATCAAATGTTTGCATCATTCCATTTTATCCATGGATTCCTTTATGTCTGTGTTTGCTTTATACAATAGCTATGAAACACAACGTAGGAAAAGATGCAAACCCAGTGAACCACTCATGGACAGCTGTTTCATTGTTAATGCAAATCATTAGCATGAGGTTGGTTACTGGTTTGGTTATTGAGGCTTGGTAGTGCTTGGGAAGCAAAATCCAAAAAGGTTATGGTGGGGAAAAAATTGTGATTGAAAACCCCTTCCACCTGAAGATTTTTGTTTAAGCAAATAAGAAAACCAGTAACCATCCTCCAGTGTAAAGGAACTAATGTAATGGAGCTGGTTTATTATGGTCAAGTTGCAATGCATTTATACACATCCTCCAGCATGGGGTCTCCATTCAATGCAAGACAAGCCCCTCCCATAAATATCTGTGCCTGGGAGATAATTGGGTTAAAAACTGGTAAGCTATTTATCCTCCAGGAACAGAGAGGCAAACATAAAACTATAAAATATACAAATACTCCCAAAACATCATAAAAAAAAATAACCCCACAAATAATATAACCCCCTAAATAGCCCTGATCTGAGTGCCCACGTTCTCTGAATAGTGCTCAGATCCATGCAGTATAGGGGAAACACCACTGTGTTCTGACCGGCCACACATGTGATCCTATGCCCAAAACAGTTCCAGGGCGTTTTGTGCTTCTGCATCCGAAATATAGGGTGCTCCAGCTGGCTCTTAGGTAGCGTTTGTGCTCCTTAGTCCCAGGCACCTTCCCTCCATAAAGCACTCTCCTGCAGGGTTGTAAAGTAATTTAAAATCTGGGACCAAGTTGTCCGGGAGCCACACGGTCACCTCATGCCGAATTTAGTTCCATGACGATCGTGGCTAAGTAGCCCTGAGGACAATTTGTGGGTTTCTTCATGCAAAAGGCCACCAGGGAGCCAGCGTTCAGTTCCATTCGAATGAAGGGAAAGGGCCAACCAGGGGCACCCAGGGAAAGCTGCTAATGGTTTAACCCCCAAACAGGGTCTTTGGATACGGACCATAGTCCTTGGGCAGGAGGCTAGCTAGCAGGCTCCTCTAGGAGCTCGTGGCATAGGCACGTTTGCCACAACAGGTCACCAAAACATGTGATTTGGTGATGCAGATATACACTTCAAGTCTACAAATTGTATATCGTGCCTAGATACCAGATGACTGGCTGAGGTTGTAAGATTTTGAAGTCCTATCTGTGTGGGTGTCTATGTAATATATGAGAAATTACTGAATTCCATTACTTCATTTTTTAACAACATGGATATTTATTCAATGTAGGTCAAACCCACAGTTCTTTAGAAGTAGCTACTATTGATGATTAATTGACATCGGAAATAAAGTCCTATGCCAACTGTAGAGTGAATCTTTGAAGAATGCTATGTCTACAAAGCAACATACCATAGACTTGCACTTAGCAGAAAACTGGACCCCAATCAGATGACTTAAATCCCACAACTTCAGTGTGAGGACAAAACAGGGGGAGCAGACCAGATCTCTGGGATTCAATGGTTAAATTCAGGGGGATTAAATTTCTTTCCGAATCTATTGAAATTACAGGGAAGGTCAGGAGAGAGAAACAAGGCAGATAGTTTTTTCATTTGGATAGGGGCCAGAAAAAGTTACATATCTAGTTTAATTGAATTGCTTGATAATACTAATACCGCTAACTGCCCCTGCTGGGTTTTCATCCAGTCTTCTGTAAAGAACAATTGATTTATTTATGTTAGCATGATATCTCATCACATTGCATTGTGAGCACGTTTAATGCTAAGTTTATTTCTCTGAGTACTTTATAACTTTGCTCAATGTATAAATCACTCGAAAAGACAAGACAAAATTTGGATTTAGCCATGGAACAGACAGAGAAAAATTGTTTAATATACTTAATGGACATAATGAAATTCAGAATGTACATTTTTCAAGTACTGCAGGTGTTACAAATTACAATCTAGGAACAAACATAGCAAATGACTGCTAATCATTTATCCTACGGAGGGAGTAATTAACTAAACTACTGAATATGAAAAAGAAATGAAATAAAATTGGGGTTTGAGGTGTTGTTTGACATGCAAAACTATTTCCCTTTGTTTTCCAACTGCATCAAGCTATTTTTGTTTTTCTTCTTCATTTTATTTAATTAAAATTAGCCGTGTTTAAAAAATTGACCATATACTAAAAAAGTTTAGAAAACTGTTTTATTTTTTTTATTTTATAAAGACATTATGTTTTTATTTAATTCTGTACCAGCAAAAGAAAGCCATGATTAAATAAAAGAAAAGAAAAATGAAACTTCTCTCAGACGTTAAAATGAATAATGAGTTTAGAATTAATCCAAAAGCAATTTAACTTTAAACATTCATATGAAATTAAATGAGCCATTGAATTTGCTATACAAGCAGGCATTAATCTTATCTAGCTCTGAAGACTAAAATGTTGCACAGTGACCCATTAATTTGAAAGCCTAACACAAAGTCTCTCTAATGCCTGAAGTCCATTAAAAAAATCTTAACCCTAAGTATAAGTGATTTTTCATAAAGTTTAATTCCGTATATATTTTAATATTGTAATCACTTGATGATCTCAACTGACAAGATTGCTACTTGAAAATGTCTAATATTGAACGTTGTTATAAAATACAAAAAAAAAATGAATTGATTGAAACTAAGAAAAATGGACAATAGACAGGCAGATAGCCATTTCATGAAAAATTATTCCAGATTATCACTGTCAGAGAAATGTTCATTATTAAGGTGAAAAAAAAGTTAAAACAAAGAACTTTTTTCCAATTTAAGATGTTCAACTTTTTCCATCAAATATAATTTGCTTTATAGACATGTTTTAAAGTGTTAAACATGTGAAGAAGGAAACTAGCAGGATTTTTAAATTATGTAAGCATAGCCCTATATTTAAAATATTTGTGAATGTGAGGTCTGAAAAATAATAATTAAATGTCGAAATCCACACGGGTGTATTAACCTTGTCCTAGGGCTGAATGACCTCAGCTTAGCTCTCTTAGCTCTGTCTTTTGATCCTTCAGTCAGCATAGAGAGAGCATAGAGGGAGGAGGTAAAACAGAAAAACTGTGTGTGAGAAACAAGGTATCTTATTTTTTTATTTTAATTTTTTTATATTTTTTAAATTGTTATAAAAATTGTCTTAACAGTAGTGGCATTACTCTGCGTAAATGTCTTAATTTTTCACAGAAATATGTCTTTCAAAATAGACAACCAAATTTAGAGTTGTAATAAAAAGAAAAGTTTGAAAGAACTCTTTTTTGGGGGGCAGAAAAAGTGAAAGAAAGACTGATAAATCCATTGTGTCACTGAAAGAAATTGTGTACATTAAAAAATGACAGGGCACAAAAGAAGCAACGAATGAATAAAACTGACAGGTTTAAAAAATTATGCACAAAAATCATTTCTCCCAAAAAGACAAAAAATGGCACCAAACTGTTCGCGACACTAATACATCCTCTGTTTCTCCTCTTTTTAAAACAGTGTATATCTGGCTGTAACTCCCCATCCTCATAGCTCCCCAGCTATATCCCAAATAAACGATACGTCCGAGTGTGGATTAAAAGGCATTTGATTCAGATGAACCATTTAAAGGAAATATTTGCATAAGTCTGTTGGATTGTGATGTCTTTGACTAAATATGTCATACATTAAAAATGTATTGGGGAGAAAAGGAGGAATAGTGAGATCCTGGGGTTGGCTGCCCCAACTGCAATGGTTTGAACAAAACTGTGGTCCAGGCACTCAGGATTCCATTAAACAGCAGATTTATTAGGAAAAAGTGCAACGTTTCGATCTCGAAGAGATCTTTCTCAAGTCAAGCTTCGATATTGAAACGTTGCACTTTTTCCTAATAAATCTGCTGTTTAATTGCATCCTGAGTGCATGGACCACAGTTTTGTTCAACACATTTAAAAGAAACAGAACTTCACATGACAAAGTTAATCCAAGCTATATGTGACTGTGACTTACAAATGTTTTTACATAATGGGGTAAATTTCATAAAAGCCACCCACCTTTACCTCCCCCCCCCCCCCCCACAATTCATCCATTTTGTCCTAAATTTTGAAAGGCTATAAAGGATTTTCACTGGATTATGAAATATAAGAGATTCAACAAGATTTTTTTTTAACATTGAAATTTTAATTATAACTGACTTGTTGGCTATTTGGTACTAACATTTAAAAGTTCACTTTGAATTCCCGACAATACACCCATTGATAACTTTTTTTTTACGAAATCCAAATTCACTGTGTAGTGCTTCTCAACCCTCTTCTCAAGACACACCTAGCAGTCCAGGATTTAGGGATTACCCAGATGTGTCTAAGGTGTTCAAAAAAAAACCCCACACCTTAGACCAGGCATAGGCAACATTCGGCACTGCAGATATTTTGGACTACACCTCCCGTAATGCTTTGCCAGCATTATGGATGTAAGAGTATTATGAGGGATGTAGTCCACAACATCTGGAGTCCCAAAGGTTGCCTATGCCTGCCTTAGACTCTGAAGGTTTTTTTTTCTAAACACCTGGGTAATTCCTAAATTCTGGACTGCTATGTGTGTCTTGAGGAGAGGGTTGAGGAGCACTGATTTAGTGAACAGATTCAGTTATATTTAAAGTGGCTCTGTCATTTCTGGGCATTTGATAAAGCTATATCAATTTAAGGCCAAAATAGCCAAATCCATAAAATTCAGCTATGTTTCCAGTATGGCTACTTCGACCTTAAATTGGAAATTCACTTTCAATTCACTTGCAATTCTCAATTTATTGTATATGTTTGACAATTTTTTCAAACCCTCATACTGACTGTATTGGAGTTTCACTTAAATTACAACGCAATCCAAATATATCATAAGACAATTTAAAGACTACTTTGTCTAATGGACGAGCTTGAAGTTGACAAAAGTTGACTTACAGTGGAAGTCTACTGTTTACTCTCATCAAATCGAGCAGCAGCTATCGCAATTACGGCTGTGGGAATCAGTCATTTTCTCCCAATATTGAGAGGTATGGCATGAATAGGCAGGCCTTGAAGTAGGCTATGAGCAGGGACACCATTTTCTTTATTAGCAACACCCGTAATAGGAACGCCTGCCAAGGAAGTGGGCAACTGAATTTAAAAAGAAAAAGCATCATTAATGCTAAAATACTCAAACTGTGACTATATTTGAGTTGGGTATTTTTTCCAAATCAGCTGTTTTCATGACTGCATACCCAAAATCCCAATTACTTGCGGCCCACATAAACACACTGGACATAGAGCATGATGTAAAGGGCAACCGCCACAGCTTTATTTATAAATTCCTTCAACTTGACCTCTTCCCAGCCAGCACAATACAATGCATAACCTGTAAGCTGTTGGGGGAATAACCAACAGGCAAATATATAACTATAACAGTGTCTAAGAGCCTGCAGCAATCTACAATTGTCATCGGCCTAACTTGCAGACAGCAGTTCCCAAAGTTCCAAATGGACAAGTTGATATTCTTTAACTGCACTGGCCAGAGCATCCCCACCACTGCGACACAGCACCCATGTCAGCCTACGTGGAAACTGTGTTGTGCCTTCTCAAAGTCCACGCTAGGTCTAATCCTGTCTGCAAACCAATATTAAAAATTTCTAGCCCAATATGATAACGTGAACACCATCTTTTGTCATCGTATGCAATTTGTCCAATTTGTTACACCAAACAAATCTGAAAATAAACATTTACCGTATATACTCGAGTATAAGCCGACCCGAATATAAGCCGAGGCCCCTAATTTTACCCCCAAAAATTGGGAAAACGTATTGACTCGAGTATAAGACTAGGGTGGGAAATGAAGCAGCTACTGGTAAATTTCTAAATAAAATTAGATCCTAAAAAAATTATATTAACTGAATATTTATTTACAGCGTGTGTATATAATGAATGCAGTGTGTATATGAATGCAGTGTGTGTGTATGCAGTGTGTATATGAATGCAGTGTGTGTATGCAGTGTGTATATGAATGCAGTGTGTATGAATGCAGTGTGTATGAGTGCAGTGTGTATGAGTGCAGTGTGTATATAATGAATGGAGTGCAGTGTGTGTATAATGAATGCAGTGCAGTGTGTGTATGAATGCAGTGTGTGTATGAGTGCAGTGTGTGTATGAGTGCAGTGTGTGTGTATGAGTGCAGTGTGTGTATATGAGTGCAGTGTGTGTGTGTATGAATGCAGTGTGTGTATGAATGCAGTGTGTATATAATGAATGCAGTGCAGTGTGTGTATGAGTGCAGTGTGTATGCAGTGTGTGTATGAGTGTAGTGTGTATATGAGTGCAGTGTATAGGAGTGTGTATAATGAATGCAGTGCAGTGTGTGTATATGAGTGCAGTGTGTATATAATGAATGATGAATGCAGTGTGTATGTGTGAGTGCAGTGTGTGTGTATGAGTGCAGTGTGTGTATAATGAATGCAGTGTGTATGTGTGAGTGCAGTGTGTGTGTATGAGTGCAGTGTGTGTATAATGAATGCAGTGCAGTGTGTGTATGAGTGCAGTGTGTATGAATGCAGTGTGTATATAATGAATGCAGTGCAGTGTGTGTATGAATGCAGTGTGTGTATGTGTGAGTGCAGTGTGTGTGTGTGTGTGTGTGTGTGTGTGTGCAGAGCATTGGTGGGGGTTGGGCATTTGATTAATTATTATTTAATTATTATCTTAATATTTTTTTTTATTTTTTTTAGGTAATAATTTTTTATTTTATTATTAATTGTATTAATTTTTTTGTTATTATTATTGTAATATTTTTTTTCTTATTATTTGTTTTATTAATATTTTTATTTTTTCGTCCCCCCTCCCTGCCTGTTAGCTGGCCAGGGAGGGGGGCTCTCACTCCCTGGTGGTCCAGTGGATGGGCTGTAGGAGGGGGGCTGGCAGGAAGCTGTAACTTACCTTCACCGCAGCTCCTGTCAGCTCCCTTCTCTCTCCTCCGTCCGTGCAGCTCCCAGGTCGGCTTCCTCTGCAACTCTCGCGGCCGCGCGGAGCGTTGCCACGGTAACCCGTGGCAACGCTCTGACCCCGCGGCTCTCGCGAGAGTTGCAGAGGAAGCCGACCTGGGAGCTGCACGGACGGAGGAGAGAGAAGGGAGCTGACAGGAGCTGCGGTGAAGGTAAGTTACAGCTTCCTGCCAGCCCCCCTCTCCCCCCAGTCTGTATTATGGCAATGAAAATTGCCATAATACAGACCTTGACTCGAGTATAAGCCGAGTTGGGGTTTTTCAGCCCAAAAAATGGGCTGAAAAACTCGGCTTATACTCGAGTATATACGGTATGTTTTTTTTCAGACTTCATTTTTGCAGTGCACAAACATGTTTACAGAGACGTAACACTAGACTAGAGTATATATGACAATAAAAGATTTGGAAATAGACATATTTAACTTTCGCAGACATTGTTCCAATTTCAATATGTTTATCTTCAAATCAACCGTCTTTCATTAGATGTTGCGATCTAGTGAATAGGTTTCATTATGCTCAACCAGTCAGCTTAATTATGTTAATTGTAAAAATACTGTATTACACTGAAAAAGCCAAATTAATATAAATTTAATGTAACCATCTACTATCTTTAATTATGTAACACCTTCCTGTATATATATATATATAAAAAAAAAACCTGAAGGACTTGAAACAATAACATTGACATTGTTGAAGATTAAGGCTTGACTGTGTTTGATAATTTTGTTCTTCAAATTAAACCATTGTTCATATGCCTGCCAAGAACTGGCGCTTAATGATGAGAAAGGAAGTGACAGATTGCAGAATGACTTATGACCTAGGCGTCTCTATAACAAAGACATTTTCATGCCTTGTACATTATTTGTACTCTCCTCCAGTACTATTTTCTATAGATGTACTCCACATATTTTCAATAACTTGTAATCATAGATACAATTAAACTATGTGGCTCTTGTATAAAAGAAAGGAACAGTTGTGTGTTGTTGTTATTTACAAAACCCAAAGCTTACTAAACGTCAACCATGATTTGTTTGTTTGTGTTGTTAAACTGTACAACCATTTATATTTTATCATTTTACTTGCATATCTGACTTCGTGGCACAGACAGGGCATATCATGTAAATTCATTTTAAAATCATCTACAGTGTTGTGTGTAAACAAGCATGAAGGAGAAATGCCCAAATGTGCTTGTACAAAATCTGTAGAGGCTCAAGGGCAAAGTACTATAGGAGAATAATGTAACCTTTTATCTCGGAAGTGTTTTCTTCAGGTAGAATGTTGGAGAACTGTAATATAATTATATCATCACTCATGATGCAGTTGTGACAAATTTCAATCTCTGTAAAAAAAAAAAAAAAAATTAGAGTTAAAAAAACCCTAAAACTCCAGTTTCTCCTTATCGGTAGTACATTTCAGCTTTTTCCTGAAATAATTTTTCTAACCCTGCTTAATGTATCCTTATTTTTATAGACATGCCTTGCATCTGATTATGTTTAATCTGATGTTGAGTTGATGAACCTAGGTCTTGTTTCGAGTTCCTTTTGTTGCAGTTTTCTTATTCTATGTATTGTGATAGATCATTCAAGGTCACATCAGGTGGGCACTCTCAAAGACAATCATCTTTTTTCAGAGGGAGAGTAGTTGCTATGTATAAGATCTGACAGTAAAATTATTTGAGCAAGTAAACCACAGCCAGACTGGTCTCCATCACACATTACAAATTACTTCTATCGTTTCCCGTCCATTGCACCACTGTTCATCGTTACATATGTCAATTGTCTCTTTCTTTTTGTTCTTTTAAAAGCATCTCTATTGTAACTGTACATTATTTATTGCTCCTTCCGTGTCAACGCATCCACAATTTGCTCTTCTAACCACATCTTTCATTACTTGACAAGATGGTGTAAATATTGTGTTCCCAACGAACAGCAGTGTATCAAAGATTATTGTGATATATCCATCCTTCTTGACTTTTCTAAATTCACCATAAGGAACTCTATGAAATCTGATTTTATCTGGGTAAAATATTACTTTCTTATTGTCAAAGGAAGAAGAAGAAGAAGAAAGTGAAAAAAATGAAACATATGAATTAACTAAGCTAAGGTTTCAAACCAATCCTCGTTTTCCACTTGAGAAAATATGTCATATGTCATTTTTATTAATGTCTTTGTAGAAGCCATTCCACTGAATATGAGTGATAGGAACAGGTGAGTTTATGAAGTCTTTGAGTTAGCTGTTGAAAATTACATTTACACTCTGGGGTTTCTACGCTGATGGAAAATGTTCATTTGCCATCGGAAAAAATCAAACCATTCTAAAGGGAAAAAAAAATAGCAAAAAATAAATTTTAAAAAAAGTTTTACATTCAGGATAACATATACTTTCTCCATAGGTGCGGGTTATCCATCAGAGCTGGAACTACACAGATGTGTATAAGATTAACAATTCTTCAACCCTGACAGTGTGCTATGTTCTTCTTGCAAAGGACTAACATATCATATCTACACACCGAGAAAAAATATATACAACGAGCCATCAGTCAGATTTCGTGTTTTTATTGTAGATATTCCTATGTTGACTGACTGTCTGTATCTGATTATCTGTTGTTTGTCCATGTTCAGACTGATGTTAGTTATGTTTTATGTCTGAATGAAATAAATAGATGCAGTACTGTCTAAGTCTTCAAATAGAGTCTAAACCGCTACATTTAAATTGAGTTTCTAAAAGGCACAGAAACGGATGACAAAAAAAGATTAGTAAAATGGTGTTCTAAATTTTGAAGTGTATTGTAAAAAAATTTAAAATGCGTCTGCTTTGGATTAAAGTTTTCTGATTTAGAATGAATAGTGAGAAAAAAATGGAGGATACCAATTCTAGAAATTTCAGAACTTAGACAAAAAGAATATAGTTGTTGGTTGAGGTTGCTTCAAACAATTAATTTTGTAAAGAAAAATATGACATCATATTTCATTTGAAACCACTACTTTGTTTATCTGAATAGAGGATGCAGCTAATTAAGAAATCCAGCAAGATATTACATGAAATTATGTTTTAGGTCACATTTTGACTTTCTTCGGGAAAACATCACTAATATCATTAGTTTGAATGCCAGTTAATAAATATAATAAAAAATATGACCTTCCTTAACCCCTTAAGGACACATGACATGTGTGACATGTCATGATTCCCTTTTATTCCAGAAGTTTGGTCCTTAAGGGGTTAAGCAGGACTGTCACATGAGGAATGTAAAACCCAGATAGATATAGCTTTAGCTTTTTCAGTTTGATTATGAACCATTTTTTATTTTTCATTTTACATGTACATCTGGCTGTCCTGGCACAGTCAGGGCATATCATGTAAATGAATCTAATCTCCATATGCATGTGTATGTTGCAGTAGAAGGAAAGTCTGAGTGCACATGTGTTAGTACAATATGTCTCTGGAAATGTAACACACAACTATTGCAGACGTTGGTGCATTTAATAGTTACCACCACCGAAATCTTCACCATAGTAATTACTTACATAGCAGTTACTGCGAGGATGAGGGCAAGAGAAACTTTAAATTCTAACTATATAACATGCTTCTTTACCGGTTATATAGATATTGCAAAACTGAGACCTCTAAAGAATATAGCTCTACCATAAACACTGCTAGATGTAGACAGTGTAACATTCAAGCTCTATAGTATTGAAATTCCCCTATTCAACCAGCGTGGGGTAGGATTCTATCATATTTAACTCCAACTTACATATGTCTATGTAAAACTATTCAGGTTAGGACATGGCCCAACACACAAAATTAAATCACACCTCACAATGTAGAAGAGAGAAGGACACACTACCAGTCCGTTGAGGTGACCAGGCTTAACCAAATATAACAAAGATACATAACAAAGTTAAAATATACCCTGAAGTCAAGAATTGCAGAGGTACACATTAACGAGAGACAAAGCCAAGGTCATGCAGAAGGTTGAAAAGTCAAGACAAGGCAAAATTAGAGAAACCAAACCAGGGATCAGTAATAGCAATGTGTAACTCACTTTTAGATCACTGCAAGGGTAATCACAACAGGTCAAAAAATCAGAACATCATCAGGCAAGGAGGGGATTAAATAACCCTAACAATTCTTGTAAATGGCCGGCACCACTCATGTTATGTTGAAGAACATCACAGAATTGACCCAGGAGTATCCATGTCAGAAATTACACAGGACGTCTCAGTGTCACAGACACCAGATTGGAGCAAATAGCAACCAAAATAATTCCAGAATGGCACAAGACAGCAGGCATGTTGTTGCGTGCGCCGTTAATATCACTTGAATGATTGCGAGTAGGTCAACTCTGAGTCATTAAAGACGTAAGGAGGCTGTGTCAATCTGACAGGTGCCATGACACTCTTACTAAACGTATCATTGTTAAAGAATCTTGTCTCTGGTCTTTAAAACACTTTTCCTACTGGGGAAAAAATACTTTTACAAGGCTTATTACATAGCAGTCGGCAAAAATCATGGACTGTTTTCTGTCAGGGTACCTGAGGCCTCTACCTCTAAGGGAGGTAGAGACTTGGTGGTGTATCCGTCCAGGCGAGCTGTCCTCTCCGTTCCTCGCGGTTCATCCAGTCACTTAAACACCGGCCGCGAGGAATCCACGTCCTTTTCTAGCAGGACGCTCAATACGTGACGTCATGACGCTAGCACGAGCTATCTGTCACTCAAGTGTCCGATATCCAATCGGTACTTTTCAGAGGCGTGATTTCCATCCAGAACCAGGGTATTTAAGCTTACTCCTTACTTCAGCTCATTGCCCTGTCGTGGTTCTAGCTTGTCTAGTCACTCAGTGCTCTGGTATTCTAGTTTGCTCTTTTGGTTTTGACTCGGCTCGTTGTACTACCCTGTTTCTCTGTTATCCCTTGACCCGGCTTGTCTCTCGCTTATCTGTCTTCTCGTTCCCTCGACCTCGGCTTGTCTCTGACTATTCTTTACTCTCGGTACGTTAGTCCGGCCATTCTAAGGCCCGGTATACGTACCTTTCCACTCTTTGTACTCTGCGTGTTGGATCCCTGTCCCGATCCTGACATTACGACAGGGCCACAAATTCCGCCTCAGTATCTAGATTTAAAGGCAGTATTTGACAAAAAGAAAGCCGATACCTTACCCCCACACAGGTCCTTTGATTGCAAAATTAACCTACTCCCTGGTACCATGCCTCCCAGAGGTCATGTATACCCATTATCTATAAAGGAGAACTCAGTCCTAGAGGAATATATTCACGAGAATTTAGACAAGGGATTCATCAGGAGGTCCTCCTCCCCTGCCGGGGCTGGATTTTTTTTTGTTAAAAAGAAAGATGGTTCTTTGAGACCTTGTATTGATTATCGAGGCCTGAATAAGATAACCATTAAAAATGCCTACCCGATTCCCTTGATCACCGAACTCTTCGATCGTTTGAAGGGCTCTACAATTTTCACCAAGTTAGACCTCAGAGGGGCATATAACTTGGTGAGAATCCAGCAGGGACATGAGTGGATGACGGCATTCAATACTCGATATGGCCACTATGAATATACCGTCATGCCTTTTGGGTTATGCAATGCACCAGCAGTATTCCAAGATCTGATTAATGAGGTTCTTAGGGAATTTCAGCAAGAGTGCGTCATTGTATACCTAGATGATATACTCATTCATTCTAGTGACATTGAGATTCATCACAAACAGGTCAGGAGGGTTTTGCACAAGCTTCTCCAGCATGGCTTGTACTGCAAGTTGGAGAAATGTAGCTTTGATCAAACCCAGGTAACCTTTCTCGGCTATGTGATCTCTGGGGAGGGATTTAAGATGGATCCGGATAAGCTCCAATCCATTCTAGAGTGGCCTTTACCCACAGGTCTTAAAGCCATACAGAGATTTATTGGTTTTTCCAATTATTATAGGCGCTTTATTAAGGGCTATTCTTCCATTATTGCACCTATCACTAACATGACCAAACAGGGGGCTGACACTAAGAATTGGACTACTGAAGCTCTCCTTGCGTTCAAGACTCTCAAGGAGCTTTTCGCTTCCGCTCCAATTTTAGTTCACCCTGACACTTCTCTGCCATTTTTGCTCGAGGTAGACGCATCAGAGACTGGTTTAGGTGCTGTTCTATCCCAAAGGTTGGGTGTTGATAAACCATTACATCCATGTGGATTTTTCTCTAAAAAATTGACCGGTACTGAAAGCAGGTATGACATTGGTGACAGAGAATTACTAGCGGTTATCAAGGCTTTGAAAGAATGGAGACATTTATTGGAAGGTACATTACATCCTGTTACCATCCTGACAGACCACAAAAACTTGTCTTATATCGGAGAGGCCAAGCGTCTGTCCTCCAGGCAGGCTCGTTGGTCGTTGTTTCTTACCCATTTCAATTACGTTCTGACTTACAGACCTGGGTCAAAGAATTCTAAAGCCGATGCGCTATCTCGCCAATATGAACCCTCTGCTTCAGTTGAACCACTTTTGTCTTCCATTGTACCCAAATGCAATATTATTGCTAATACCAGTCTCAAAATTCATTCCCCACTACTTGACCAGATCTTGAAGTCACAACATCTAGCTCCCGGAAACACTCCTGAGGGAAGAAACTTTGTTCCTCCTGAACTTCAACTGGAGCTCTTACAATGTTTTCATGAAAGTAAAATAGCTGGTCATCCTGGTATTCGCAAGACGTACTCTCTGATATCCAAGGATTTCTGGTGGCCTTCACTTCGTAAGGATATTGAGGAGTTCGTCGCAGCTTGTGAGACTTGTGCCAAGACTAAACTATCTCATGCATCCCCATGTGGCCTGTTACACCCCTTGGACATTCCTGAGAAACCTTGGTCCTGTTTGTCCATTGACTTTATCGTTGATTTGCCTGCTTCCAAAAGACAGACTGTTATTCTCACGGTGGTGGATAGATTTACCAAGATGGCTCATTTCGTGCCATTACCTAAACTTCCGACTTCCCCTGAATTGGCGGAGATTTTTGCGAGAGAAGTTTTTCGCCTACATGGGATCCCTTCAGAGATTGTTTCTGATAGAGGTTCTCAATTTGTCTCACGTTTCTGGAGATCCTTTTGTTCTCAAATGGGCATCAAATTGAACTTCTCCTCTGCCTATCACCCTCAGTCTAACGGAGCTGCTGAACGTACTAATCAAAAGATCGAACAGTATCTGCGTTGCTTTGTTTCCGAACACCAGGACGATTGGGTCGGTCTGATTCCTTGGGCGGAGTTCGCACACAATAACCTTGTTTGCGATTCAACTCGCTCTAGCCCTTTCTTCATGAACTATGGCTTTCATCCTTCGATTTTTCCTTCGGTTTCCTCTTCTCAGGGGATACCGTCGGTTGATGATCATGTCGCCAACCTGAAGAAATTATGGGATCAAACTCGACAAATTCTATTACATAGTTCCTCACTGTTCAAGAAACACGCGGACAAACATAGAAGAGCGGCTCCTGTTTTTGTTCCTGGGGATAGGGTATGGTTGAGTACTAAGAATATCCGCCTAAAAGTTCCGTCCATGAAATTTGCTCCTCGTTACATAGGTCCTTACAGGGTTCTCACTCGTATCAATCCGGTTGCGTATCGCCTTGCTCTGCCACCTGCCTTACGCATTCCTAACTCTTTTCATGTCTCCTTGTTGAAACCCCTCATTTGCAACAAATTCTCCTCTAAGGTCTCCTCGCCTCGTCCTGTTCAGGTGGAGGGTCGGGAGGAGTACGAGGTCAGCTCCATCATTGACTCCAGAATTTCAAGGGGAAAATTGCAATATCTGGTCAACTGGAGGGGATATGGTCCTGAGGAGAGGAGTTGGGTACCTCAGGAGGACGTCCATGCTTCTCGCCTTCGCAGAGCATTTCACCTTCGCTTCCCATCTTGCCCCGGTTCATTCCGCCCGGTGGGCGTATCTGAGAGGGGGGGTACTGTCAGGGTACCTGAGGCCTCTACCTCTAAGGGAGGTAGAGACTTGGTGGTGTATCCGTCCAGGCGAGCTGTCCTCTCCGTTCCTCGCGGTTCATCCAGTCACTTAAACACCGGCCGCGAGGAATCCACGTCCTTTTCTAGCAGGACGCTCAATACGTGACGTCATGACGCTAGCACGAGCTATCTGTCACTCAAGTGTCCGATATCCAATCGGTACTTTTCAGAGGCGTGATTTCCATCCAGAACCAGGGTATTTAAGCTTACTCCTTACTTCAGCTCATTGCCCTGTCGTGGTTCTAGCTTGTCTAGTCACTCAGTGCTCTGGTATTCTAGTTTGCTCTTTTGGTTTTGACTCGGCTCGTTGTACTACCCTGTTTCTCTGTTATCCCTTGACCCGGCTTGTCTCTCGCTTATCTGTCTTCTCGTTCCCTCGACCTCGGCTTGTCTCTGACTATTCTTTACTCTCGGTACGTTAGTCCGGCCATTCTAAGGCCCGGTATACGTACCTTTCCACTCTTTGTACTCTGCGTGTTGGATCCCTGTCCCGATCCTGACATTTTCCTCCTGAAGAGATCTTACATTAATGTTAGATTAAATTATTTATTCTATTATAGATAAGGCAATACTTTAGGAGTTACAAACTGCCCATCACTGTAATTTGAAACAGTCTTAAGATGTGTCAAACTGCAAGGACCATGGCGCATTTGCTTTCACAAACAGAAGTCTGCATAATGCATATTACGGTGTTCAGGATAGCAGTGGAGTAGGTTTGCAGTTAAAGATTTTTCTATGAGTTTAAAATAGTGGTAGTGATTTGAACTTTACAAAATTCTAAAAGTTGTATAATATTAATAACACCCATGACGAGGATGGCGCACCTATACGGGGTCAATGGGCTGTTGCCATTCCCGGACCTCCAGAAGCAGTTCCTGCTACCAAACAGCAAGGTATTCACATACTTACATATAAAACACATAGTAGGGGAGGCTAATATGGCAATGACAGAGCCTAAATCTCAAAACCTCTTTGACTTACTATGCCAAGGTCTAAACCCCCCCCAAAAAACACTCTCCCTGTGTTACCAAAGGTTGCTAGATATAGACAGACCAGCCAAACAATCATATATGCTCAAATGGGAAAAGGAGCTGGACTGCGAACTAGAACCTGCGCAGTGGATAGGGGCCATGACATTAGTTAAACGGGCAACACGATGCTTAGACCATGTAGAAGCAGCCTACAAACTGTGGATGCAGTGGTACTACACACCAAACAGGCTGGCCCAAATATACCCAGGGGTACAGGATAGATGCTGGCGCTGCGGCCAACCAGCGGGAAACATGAGCCACATATTCTGGAGCTGCCCGGCACTCCGCCAATTCTGGCAACAAATCCATGACATAATCAATTCCAAATTAGGGAAACGAATACCACTCAAGCCTGAACACTTTCTGCTCCACATGCTACCTCAAGACATTACAACCCACGAAGCAGCGCTGATTACCCACGTCACCTTAGCTGCTAAAACATGCATAGCTACCCTGTGGAAAACCACTACAGTACCTGATATCAAGGCGGTAATCGCTAAAGTCAACCTCACCCAACAATATGAGCAGATGGCACATACAATAGGCGGAACACTAGAATACTACAACAGAACCTGGTCTAAATGGTGATACATGTGGAGATACCATCATGTCAAACCACCCCCTATCGAGCTTTATAGCATGAATGCATCTCTTCTACCCCCCCCCCCATTACATTGCAGACCTCTCCCAGTTATCCCCCCTACAAAATAAGGGCTTATGTTGTTTCACCAAGCCCAAAAATTGAGCAGGGCAATTAGTCTCAAGTCCACACGACACTCAGGAACAGGAAAATAGGCAGAGAAAAGACAAATGGGAAAAAAAAGGGGAAAATTATATGCATGGCTAGCTGATCACTATCCAGCCCAGCCCAAATAGGAGTGGTGGTTTAGGAGCTGCCCCACCAGGTGCCTAGGGGCTCCCACCTAGAGGCAGGATAACACACTACAGAGCGGGGCATTACTAGCCAATTGTAACAAAGTCATGTATGCTGCATAAACGCAATATTATACCATTGTCGCAAGGATATGTTGTTCGATACCGTGGGAACTGCTATCAACTTGCATTCTCTGTTTTCTATGCCTGTACTAAATGTAGAACGTACAATGTCTGTTAATATGTCAATCCACACCTTTTCATCTTAATAAAATGAAACATTTAAAAAAAAAAAAATAACACCCATGACCTGGAACCATTGATAATTGTGTTGACGTTTAATAGACAACCAATTTCTGGTATTAACTAAAGATAAAAAAAGAAGACCAATAATGCTATTTTTTTTTAATTCAAAGTATAATTTCAACAACACCAGTAGTACAATAGAAGAACAACTGAGTCAGAAAAAATAATGCATATTTTAAGAGCTTATTACACATGTTCTGCTTTCTGTTCAGTTCAGGCTATTTTTAAAACAATTTACTATAATTTAGCTTTGTCTCAGTCTTTACAACTTGACATCTGGAAGAAATTTAGAATGGCTTATCCAGCTTTCCGAGGAGATCTTAGAACCATACTTACAAAAACAAACAACACATTTCAACCTAAAACAAATTATGCTGAATGGACTGTCTTACACCATTATTAAAATAGTCTTCTCCTTCCAATCGCTTGAAGACTATCAAAACAAGACACGTTTAAAAGCACATTTCCTTGAACTTTCAGTTATGAATTATCCAAAGCCAGTTAAATAAGATGTTAGACACAACAAGCTGTTTGTGACGACTGGGATTTGATAGTGAGTAACCTACCGCGCAATTGTTTACCTGTTGATTGCATAAGACAGATGGTATGAATATATTTAAAAGCTGGAGACTTTGCAATGTTAAGATATTAAGGAAATGCTTAATTAAGAATTCTCAGACATTTATTAAGACAATCACTGCATGTAATTATATTATCCAAAGTCAGATTTTTTTCTTGAATGTCTTTCATCACAGTGTCTTCATTTGTTTACCTACGATATCCGCATCTCTATAATAATTTTCTATATCATTAGGTATTGTGGCATTTTGTATTGTATATTGGAATATATATATATTGTGTTATAGAAAAGAATCTAATTGAGGCACTGATCTCCTCTTCAACACATACTGACTTTTAATATATTCCTTAAGTCTTTATCAGTTTTTGCTAATTATATTGTTCCCCTTTAATTTTGTGATACATTGTATCCAGTGCTCCTAGAAAGTTCGGGTTTGTACCGAACATTACAATTTTTTTATACCCGAACACGAGCCCGGACATTTCAGTAACAGTTCGAGTTCGAGTTCGGTGTTTGGCGATTTAATGGCGCGTTTTGAAAAGCTACAGGGTAGCCAATCAACAAGCGTTTGACTCGTGTCCACTTAGAAGCTATAATAGCCATGACTACTAATAGCATGGCTGTGATTGGCCAGTGCAGCATGTGACCCAGCCTCTATATAAGCTAGTAGGAGCCTGTGGCTGCTCACTGGTAAAAAATGTTTTCTTAAACCGGGGCCCCCTCCAGAGCCCCCACTTGTGAAGTGCGAGTGGGGCTTTTGATCTAAAGGGAGAACCTATTCCCCCCCCGGCCTCCACCCCTGAGGGGCGGGTGGGGGCCCTAAATACAAATAAGGGGGGGACCTGTTGTCCTCCCCCTTAACCCCACCCCTGAGCGGCGGGTGGGTGCCCTAAAGTAAAATAATGGAGGGGGACCTATTGTCCTCCCCCGCGGCCCCCACCCATGAGCGGTGGGTGGGGGCCCTAAATACAAATTAGGGGGGAACTTATGTCCTCCCCACTGGCCCCCACCCCTGAGTGGTTGGTGGAAGCCCTAAATAAAAATTGTGGGGGGTATCTAATGTCCTCCCCCTGGATCCCACCCCTAAGCGGTGGGTGGGGGCCCTAAATTAAATTAAGGGGGGGACGTAATGTCCTCCCTTCTGGCCCCCACCCCTTAGCCCTCAATGGGTTGAAGATATATATTTTTTTTTTAAGTGCGTCGGTTATTATGGATTTTTATTTGGCCTTTTTTGGGGCTGAGAAAAATAAGATTTTAAGAAGAAAGAAAACATCAAGTGGTAAGTTTTATTTTATTTTTACAGGTACTTATTTAAAGGTCCCCCCCTTCATTTTTTTTTAGGATGAGGGGGTAGGTAGGGGTTAATTTTTTTAGGGGAGGGGGTGACTATGAGTTTGGGGACCCATAGTCTCCTGCAGGGTTAAATTTTTATTTAGGGCCCCCACCTGCCGCTCAGGGGTGGGGGCCAGGGGGAGGACAATAGGTCCCCCCGTAATTGATATTTAGGGCCCCCACCCACCGCTCAGCGATGGGGGCCAGGGGGAGGACATTAGGTTCCCATTTTTTTATTTAGGGCCCCCACCCAACCAGGGTGAAGGATATGAGGTCCTTCACTTATTCTAATTTAGGGCCCCCACCCACCGCTCAGGGGTGGGGGCCAGGGGGGAGGACATTAGGTCCCCCCCCCTAATTGGTATTTAGGGTCCTTACCCACCACTCAGGGGTAGACATTAGGTCCCCCCCATTTTTATTTAGGGCCCCCACCCACCGCTCACCGGTGGGGGCCAGGGGGGACGACTTTAGATCCCCCTCAATTTTTATTTAGGGCCCCCACCCACCGCTGCTCAGGGGTGGGAGCAAGGGGGGAGGGAAATAGGTCCCCCTTATTCTAATTTAGGACCCCCATCCGTCATGCAGGGGTGAGGGCCAGGGGGAGGACATTAGATCCCCCTTATTCTAATTTAGGGCCCCCACTCGCTGCTCAGGGGTGGGAGCCAGAGGGGAGGACAATAGGTCCCCCCCTTATTCTAATTTAGGGCCCCCACCCACCACTCAGGGGTGGGGCCGGGTGGAGGACAATAGGTCCCCCCCGTATTGGTATTTAGGGCCCCCACCCGCTGCTCAGGGGTGGGGGCCGGGGGGGAGGACAATAGGTTGCTCACTGTTTATTAGACATTCCCCTACTCGCGGTATAGCGAGTAGGGGCATAATTTACTAGTACGAAGTAATCTTTACTTAGTAAATTTGCCTGAAAGACCAATTCAGGTCTTTCAGCCTTTTAGTAGATAGCTCTCTAATACCGTGGGAATTAGGGAGTTATCTACTTATTCATTCCTGTCATTACATTGACTGGCTAAGTAACTTACATTTTATATGAATGTATGTTACTTGATTGTTGTAAGTGTTGCAAATGCTTACAGCTGAATCCTGGCTATGTTTGTATACTTTTTATTTAAAATTGTATACAGTGTAACATTCTTCTTCTTCCACTGGGTAAGTATATTAGTACTTAGGCAATACATTTTACTTTCCAGGACTTTTTTAGAGCCATTTTAGTTTGGGTCAAGTTCGAGTCCCAAACTCGAACTTTTTGCAGAAGTTCGGGCGAACCCGAACATCCAGGTGTCCGCTCAACTCTACTCCTAGATTAAATCCCATGAACAGTGTTCTCTACTCTGCTTGCACCAGTAGGTCTAGTTATATACCCCTTATAACCATAGCAATGCCTATGTTTAATTGCTACAAATGTGTGAAGTTTACTAGATAAGAGCATTAAATAATATATTTTTTTTGTTTTTATGTCTTTATCGAGATTTTTAAAGTTTTACAAATACGCATATAAATCAACAAACCATTGCAATAACCATATATACATAGCTTAGCATTTGATTTTGTAAAGAGTTAAAAATTAGACATTTAATTTAGCATACAATATCATAGTGCACTATTTACTATTATTACATAAGATGGTTTCATAAATAAATTAATTAAATTAAAATATCTGTATGCCACCCACATGCTGCAGATTTCCTGGCGAAACAGTGAATTTGACAAATTGAAAATTGAATCATGATATACAGACCCCAAAAGAAAAGTTGGATAAATCAAGTTGTGTATATAAAATATACATATATATTTTTTTTATTTTAGATTTATTTGGCTTGATTTTTTTTTTCAATTCACCACCAGGTTTTAGTTAATATGTGTATCTAATATCAGTGTATCCATTATCAAATTAGTATATTAGGAATCGTAATTTCTACTTATTAATTGTCTTAACACGTATGCAAAACTAGGTTACATAACATGGATTTAGAAAGAAAAATCTCGGTTTCATTGGATGATATTGGAAATCTATTTTGTTTTGTTTTTTTGCTGCAAACTCTTTTACCCTCCACCAATAAGACTCGTATGTTCCACTGTAAAATAAAATAATAAAAATAAAAAAAATAAATGGATTAAAGTTCTCTGCATGACCAAAAATATAGCAAGCAATTGACAGCTGACAGGAAAAGGGCTGACAAGAAAAATGTACAACATTAACTTCAGTTTAACCTTTGATTGAAAAGAAACATGAGAAAAATGTCAGACATCTTCCATTTAGACTGAAAGCTGCAATGAAGCAAAGACTTTTACTACAAGCAAACAAACGCCTTTGTTTAAAGTGGTGTGCATCAGAATTCCTAGCTGGAATCCTCTTTTTTTCCTTGTGGAGTGTTTCTACAAAGGTGATTTGATATTGACAATGCTAGAAGACGAACGGATGATAGATAATTCTTCTATAAATTGTGTTATAAACATTATTTCACACAGAGAAACCATGGTATAAACCTAATTAGTTGTGACAAATACATGTACGTTTTATGAGAGAATATATCAGAATAGAAAACAGAGTTTATTGAAATTCATTTTAAAGGCGTTGTCATTAAAATGATTTATCTCTTAAATTTCCCAGATGGGGGTTTATTGCAGATTTGATAATTAGCATTTAAAAAGATAGATAGACCGACATACATATGGACAGACAGACAGACTGCCTGTCTGACTGAATTTGTGGATGTGCACGTGTTCTGTGTTGGGGTGGGAAGAGAGTATTGTGTACATTTATTTGTTTATTTGTGAAAGTGTGTAATGTTTGTCTTTCCTGCCACCTTGATGCACTGAGCACTCATTCCTAAAAGATGGATTTCTTGTTAACCTCAAAAGCCCCCATTTGTGGGTTTACCAGTATGACTCCCCATTGCTCTTACTGGTTTTATGTTTAATTAAAACAATTTAAGTGGACAGTCCAGAGAGCTAAAGAGCAGTAGATTAATAACAGAAGCAAATCAACGAGGAATTATGGAAACCCACTATTAGAATGTGACGAAGTGAAAATGCAATCTCTGTAATGATCATTCATATTTGAAAAAGCCAACAGATCCGTACTTAGACTGCTCAATCATATCGGGTAATTACAGACTTAATATTGTTATAAAAGCTTCTCCAGAATCTTATACAGATCCAACATTTACAATACCTAACCAGAGGTTCATTCAATAATCCTCGGATAGAAATCAACAAGAAATATTTGACATCCCACTTGCAAGTGAATGTCAGGATAGCTGCAGAATTAGGTAACACAAGTACGGGAAACACAGTAGATGGTAGTACATATTACTTGGACCTTTGGGTTGCTGGGAGCTGCAAAGAACTCAAGACATAAATGTCAAATAACAGGCCAAGGTCAAGGGAAATGGAGATACACTAAGTTGATAAACAAGCCAAAGGCAGGGTGTTGTGGTTTTGATGGGTGGTACCCAGGAAGCAGCAGTAAACCAAATGCGAAGTAGCGGATAGGGTTGAGACAAACTCATAGTCAAGGAAAATCAAGATCGGGGCAGGCAGCGCAGGTACGGAAATGGTATAGCAGACAGATAGGTCAAGAATCAGATTTCAACAGGATTCACAGAAGCATACACAGAGGAGCACAGTATAACTGAACATTGAGGAAGGGTTGGCTGTAATCACCCTTTATACATATCGGTGAGGTATCCACTTCTCCCATACTATTGGTTTAATTAATTCGGCCCTTTAAGAATCAACCGGTTGTTCTGCCCCTTTAAGATCTTATGGTGTTGTGGAGTGTCTACATGTGGGCTGCAAAGGACAGAGCAACAGCACGTGTCCATATGCCGCAGGGACTTCGGCTACTCATCCCTGCAGTTGAGCACGCCAGAGTCCCCGGTGTGTGTCGAGTGGGAGCCGCATCAGTTACACTTGAAGAGGAACCCCCAAATAAGTGTAATTGTGACACAGGGATACAGAGAACAGAGTAGTCAAGACAAGCCAAGATCAAAAAACAGAAGTCAGAGTATAGAAAAAAAATGTGCTTTCCGATAACCAAACAAGAAACCACGACAGGGCACTGAACAGATTTAAAGCTCAAGTATTTATAGTCCTGGGGATGTTTTCTTGATAGCCACACCCCTAAAATGTGAGTGGGTGTTAACAATGGTGTGCTGATGTCATGAAGTGAGTGTGCTTAATGACACGGTAAGAGTGTATGTCATCGGAAATGCTGGAAAAGTTGCCTAGGGTTGTGAAACCCTACTTGGAGAAGGTTAGGACACCAGATGAGTGTTGTATGGCAAGGGTATGTATCCTCATAGTGAATTACTCAATATTATCACATATTTGGAACGTGCTTTTCTTGTTCCAATATTAAAGAAGGGCTTACTACCCTTTTTGGAATAACCAAAAAGCTGACAGTAAATCCAAAATTACTCAAGAAACCGCTATTTCTAAAATAAAATATCTGAATGCACGAAGCATCAAACCTTAAAGGGACTCTCCATTGCCAGGAACCGTTTTCCTGGCACTGCATGTCCCCTCTCCCTCCCACCCCCCATCCCAAGTTGCTGAAGGGGTTTAAACCCCTTCAGTGACTTACCTGTATCCAGCACCGATGTACCTCGGCGCTGGGTCAGGGTCCGCCCACACTCCTCCCCCGCCGACATCATCTGGCGGGGGAGACCTATTGAGCATGCGCGGGTGCCGGCGGGAGCGGCCGCGCACGTGCATTAGAACTCCCCATAGGAAAGCATTGAAAAATGCTTTCAATGCTTTCCTACGGGGATTTCAGCGACGCTGGAGGTCCTCACATAGCGATAGGACGTCCAGCGACGCTATAGCACACTTTTCATGTGCTATGAACACGGAAGTGCCCTCTAGTGGCTGTCTAGAGTAGAGGAGGAGGAGTTAAAGGGAAACTCCAGTGCCAGGAAAACGATCAGTTTTCCTGGCACTGGAGGGTCCCTCTCCCTCCCACCCCCCAATCCCCAGTTGCTGAAGGGGTGAAAACCCCTTCAGTGACTTACCAGAGGCAGCGACAGGTCCCACGTCGCTGCTTCCTCCTCCCCCGCCGCTCCTCCTTCTGCTTACGTCGGCCGGTGGGCGAGACTGATCTCGCCCGCCGGCCGAGGAGACCTAATGCGCATGCGCGGCAATGCCGCGCATGCGCATTAGCGCACCCCATAGGAAAGCATTGAAAATGAATTTCAATGCTTCCCTATGGGGAATAGAGCGACGCTGGAGGTCCTCACACAGCGTGAGGACGTCCAGCGACGCTCTAGCACAGAAAACCTGTGCTATGAAGCAGGAAGTTCCCTCTAGTGGCTGTCTAATAGACAGCCACTAGGGGAGGACTTAACCCTGCAAGGTAATTATTGCAGTTTAAAAAAAACTGCAATAATTACACTTGCAGGGTTAAGGGTAGTGGGAGTTGGCACCCAGACCACTCCAATGAGCAGAAGTGGTCTGGGTGCCTGGAGTGTCCCTTTAACCCTGCAAGGTACATATTGCAGTTTATGAAAACTGCAATAATTACACTTGCAGGATTAAGGGTAGTGAGAGTTGGAACCCAGACCACTCCAATGGGCAGAAGTGGTCTGGGTGACTGGAGTGTCCCTTTAAAGGACCCCTAAAGTCACCAAGGTCACTTCATCTCAATGAAGTGGCTTGGGTGCCGTGTTCCTGCCATGTAACCCTGCAGTGTAAACCAGACAGGAGAGGTGCATGTTCGGCACTGACAGAGTAAAACTCAGTCCTGTGACTCAAAGACCCCACAGGAAAGCATTAATTCAGGGTTCTCCTATGGTGAGGTTTGGATGTGCACCTGGAACTCTTTGAGGAGCATTGGATTGGGACATCAGTGGATTAGGCAATGCCTTTTTTGAAGAAGTGGGAGACTGAAAGGTAAGTAGCACCAAGGCAGCCTCGACACTGGAAAAAAGTAAGTAAAGCATTTATTGTATTATTTTATATGGCAAACGGGGGGAGAGGACTTGTTTTTAAATTGGTGAAAGGGACACTTAAGCACAGTTTAAAGTGTTCCTTTAGACTTAATGGGCTAAAGCACCAGGAGGTCATGTCAGGTTCCAGTATCGTGAGCCAAGAATAGGGTACATTTATTCGCCTTTCACGATGAAAGAAGATTGGAAAAGTCCATCTGTTCTTAGAATTTATGATTTTTCCTTTGAAATGCAAATTATATTGTAAGAGCTTCGGAAACCCTTGTGCCCTTGGTACAGGGATGTTGGTGATTTTGTAATTGTATGGGAAATGTTTGCTTGGTTTATTATCAGACCCCATCCAACAGTGTACCTAAGAATTGTTGCTTATCTTGTGCATCCCTTGGTGAAAATAGCGGACCTACTTTACAGCTAAAGAAATAGAACATAATTTGCCAGGACCGTAAGGCATTCAGATCATATTTATTTTACAAAAACAGGCCGTATTTTTAAAAGTAGTTTTCATGCACATCTCTATGACATACATAAATAAAATATAAAAGATAAGGGGAAATGTTAATGCATGTTTTACTTTTATTTATTTTCTTACTAAGACAATTCAGTATTCTTATTTTCGAAAGAAAAAGGAACTAGCTTTAGAAAACTGAGCTTATTAGTAATTCAAGTACTCACTTTTATATTGTAAAAAGAAAATCAGTCATTATATTTCAGATGAAAGCATTTTATAAATTGTTATTTCTGAGAAAAACAGGATTGTTTAATGGATTACATGTGTACATTGCTCGGAAACAATGCATAAATCTGTCACAATATGACAATCCGTTTTCTTGCATGCCAGTTTGAAAGAGATGCAGAAATGTACACAGACAACGTGTATACTCAAAGAATCTATTTATTGATGACAAAGTAACAACATAAAAGAAGAATGTACATGATAACAATATGATACATATAGCACAATTTGATCTTTTGTCAAAAATTGTAATGTCTTTGGTTGTTAATGGATTTTAAATATGAGTGGTCACTCTAAAATGAAGGACATAATTAGTGGCGGATCTGATAGAGGGGTAAACCTTGGCCTACAACACCCCCGGGAGAGAAAGAGAGAGAAAGTATATGTACGTATTGTCAGGATCGGGACAGGGATCCAACACGCAGAGTACAAACAGTAGCCAGATACGTATACCGGACCTTAGAATGGCCGGACTAACGTAAGTAGTACAGTATAGAATGGTCAAAGACAAGCCGAGGTCGAGGGTAACAGAAGACAGGTAAGCGAGAGACAAGCCAAATCAAGGGTAACAGAGATAAGCAGAGTAAGGTAAACAAGCCAGGTCAAAACCAAAAGGGATAATAGAATACACAAGCACTGAGTGACTAGAACAAGCTAGAACCACGACAGGGCAATGAGCTAATGAAAGAAGCTCTGTTAAATACCCTGTTCAGAGCAGTAACCACGCCTCCAAGGCGTCCTGATTGGTCCTGCAGCCATTGACTGGCAGGTTGTTCCGGGGGAGTGTCCTGATGACTACTTCCTGCCTAGATGCTGTAAAAGGCAGTCACTCCTTCGCGGCCGGCCTAGCATGACCGGATAGACCGCGGGGAAGGGAGCCATCAGACCGTCTGGATGGAGGAACAGCTAAGTCTCTACCTCTTTCGGAGGTAGAGACCACAGGTACCCTGACAGTACCCCCCCTCTCAGATACGCCCACCGGGCGGAATGAACCGGGACGAGATGGGAAGCGAGAGTGATACGCCCTGCGGAGACGGGGAGCATGAACATCCTCCTGAGGTACCCAACTCCTCTCCTCAGGACCATATCCCTTCCAATCAACCAGATATTGTACTCTCCCCCGGGAGATTCGAGAATCAATAATAGAGTTAACCTCATACTCCTCCTGACCCTCCACCTGAACGGGGCGAGGAGGGGCTATTGTGGAGGAAAATCTGTTACATATGAGTGGTTTCAGCAATGAAACGTGAAACGAGTTCGGGATGCGTAAGGTATTAGGAAGAGCTAAACGATACGCAACTGGATTGATACGGGTCAGCACCCTGTAGGGTCCAATATAACGAGGAGCGAACTTCATGGAGGGCACTTTTAAACGGATGTTCCTCGTGCTCAGCCATACCCTATCACCTGGAACAAAGACCGGAGCCGCCCTTCTACGTTTATCAGCGTGTTTCTTGACCAACATAGAGTTGTGCACAAGGATTTGTCGAGTTTGATCCCACAACTTCCTCAAATTGGCAACATGAACATCAACCGACGGCACCCCCTGGGAAGGGGAATCCGAAGGAAGAATAGATGGATGAAAACCATAATTCATGAAGAAGGGGCTTGAATGAGTAGAATCGCAAACGAGATTGTTGTGTGCAAACTCCGCCCAAGGAATCAAACCGACCCAATCATCCTGGTGTTCAGAAACAAAGCATCGTAAATATTGTTCAATTTTCTGGTTGGTACGTTCAGCAGCTCCGTTAGACTGAGGATGATAGGCAGAAGAAAAGTTTAATTTAATACCAAGTTGAGAGCAGAAGGACCTCCAAAAGCGGGAAACAAATTGGGAGCCTCTGTCCGATACAATTTGAGAGGGTATCCCATGTAGGCGAAAAATCTCCTTAGCGAATATCTCTGCCAATTCGGGAGAAGACGGGAGTTTAGGCAGGGGAATGAAGTGTGCCATCTTAGTAAACCTGTCAACCACGGTGAGGATAACAGTCTGTCTTTTAGAGATGGGTAGATCGACAATAAAGTCCATGGCCAAACAGGACCATGGTTTTTCTGGAACCTCCAAGGGTTGCAGGAATCCACATGGAAGCGTATGGGGTTGTTTGGTTTTAGTACAAACTTCACATGCAGCGATGAACTCCTCAGTATCCCTCCGTAAAGCAGGCCACCAGAAGTCCTTAGAGATCAACGCGTAAGTTTTGCGAATACCAGGATGTCCCGCCATCTTGCTATTATGTAAACACTGTAAAAGTTCCAGTTGAAGAGCAGGAGGAACGAAATGACGGCCCGCAGGAGTCCGTTTAGGTGCTAGATGTTGCAACTTAATGATCTCGGCCAGTAATGGAGAATGAATCCTGAGATTCGTATTAGCAATGATATTGCATTTCGGAACTATAGAAGAAAGAACTGGTTCAGGTACAGTAGAAGGTTCATATTGGCGAGATAATGCATCGGCTTTAGAGTTTTTAGAACCAGGTCTGTAAGTCAGTACATAATTGAAGTGAGTCAGGAATAAGGACCAACGAGCTTGTCTAGAGGATAAGCGCTTAGCCTCCCCAATATAGGACAAGTTTTTGTGGTCCGTCAAAATCGTAATAGGGTGTAGGGTCCCCTCCAACAAATGTCTCCACTCCTTTAAGGCTTTAATGACTGCTAACAGTTCCCTTTCCCCGATGTCATATCTGCTCTCAGGCCCAGAAAATTTCTTAGAGAAGAAACCACAAGGGTGTAACGGTTTATCCACCCCTAACCTTTGAGACAGAACAGCCCCAACTGCTGTCTCAGAGGCATCGACCTCGAGCAAGAAAGGCAGAGTCGTATCAGGATGAACTAGAATGGGAGCCGAGGCAAAAAGTTCCTTGAGAGTCTTGAAAGCACCCAGAGCTTCCTTAGACCAGAACTTAGTATCAGCCCCTTGTTTGGTCATATTGGTAATAGGCGCAATGATAGAGGAGTATCCTTTAATGAAGCGCCTATAGTAGTTGGAAAAACCAATAAACCTTTGGATAGCCTTGAGTCCTTTGGGCAAGGGCCAGTCTAAAATAGATTGAAGTTTTACAGGATCCATTTTAAAACCCTCCCCAGAAATCACGTATCCAAGAAAGTCTACCTGAGACTGATCAAAACTGCACTTCTCCAATTTGCAATATAGACCATGTTGCAGCAGCTTGTGTAATACCTTTCTGACCTGTCTATGGTGAGTCTCAATCTCCTTAGAGTGTATTAGTATGTCGTCCAGGTAAACAATAACACAATCATGCTGAAACTCCCTAAGTACCTCATTAATCAAATCTTGAAATACTGCAGGAGCATTGCATAGTCCAAATGGCATAACAGTGTATTCGTAATGGCCATACCGGGTATTGAATGCCGTCATCCACTCGTGACCTTGCTGGATTCTCACCAAATTGTAAGCCCCTCTGAGATCTAACTTGGTGAAGATTTTGGAGCCCTTAAGACGATCAAATAACTCGGTAATCAGTGGGATAGGATAGGCATTTCTGACAGTTATTTTATTCAAGCCTCGGTAATCGATACAAGGTCTCAGCGTGCCATCCTTCTTCTTAATGAAAAAGAACCCAGCCCCGGCCGGAGAAGAAGACCTCCTGATGAATCCCTTTTCTAAATTCTCCCGAATATACTCCTCTAGAACCGAGTTTTCCTGAACAGACAAAGGATATACATGGCCCCTCGGAGGCATAGTGCCGGGTAGAAGCTTAATCTTACAGTCAAATGACCTGTGTGGAGGCAAAGAATCGGCATTCTTCTTGTCAAACACTGCCCTTAAGTCTAGGTAAAGGTCTGGTATTTGTCTTTCTGTGGACTGAGTAGGATTCTCCGGTATGTTAATATTAGCTAATGGAGAAACCTTGCACAAACACCGATCCTGGCAGCCCTGGCCCCACGAGAGTATCTCTCCTAACTCCCAATCGATAATAGGGTTATGTTTTTTCAACCATGGGTACCCCAGAACTATGGGAACGGAAGGAGACGAAATGAGCAGAAGAGATAAATTCTCCACGTGTAGGATACCCACATTTAGATTAATGGGTATGGTCTCACGAAAGATAACAGGGTCTAGTAGTGGTCTACCATCTATGGCCTCAACGGCCAAAGGTGTCTCCCTTAGCTGGGATGGGAAATTGTTCTTACTAGCAAAGGCTTGGTCGATAAAATTCTCAGCAGCACCGGAATCTATCAATGCCATAGCCCTTACTACTTCCTTCCCCCAAGTTAAGGAAACTGGTAGCAGAAGCCTGTGATCTTTATAATCAGGAGTAGAGGACAAAATAGAAACACCCAAGGCCTGTCCTCTAGAGAGACTTAGGTGCGAGCGTTTCCCGGGCGGTTAGAACAGTTCGAGAGTAAATGACCCTTGGCTCCACAATACATACACAAACCCTCTCTTCTCCTGTGCTGTCTTTCCTCCTCAGAGAGGCGGGTATACCCTATCTGCATAGGTTCAGTAAGCAAAGATATCGTGGAGTCAGGACTTGGAACAGCGGGAGCAAACCTAAAAGAAGGTCTCTGGTTCCTCTCTCGAGTGTTCTGTCTCTCTCTTAGACGTTCATCTATACGAGAGATGAACGAAATTAAATCCTCTAAATTCTCAGGGAGTTCTCTGGTAGCAACCTCATCAAGGATTACATCAGATAGGCCATTCAAAAATACATCCATATACGCCTGCTCATTCCACTTGATTTCTGCCGCCAGAGACCTGAACTCTAGTGCATAATCCACCAGTGTTTGGTTCTCCTGTCTCAGGCGCAACAGTAATCTGGCTGCATTAACCTTTCTACCTGGAGGGTCAAATGTTCTTCTAAAAGCAGCTACAAATGCGTTATAGTTATAAACTAATGGATTATCGTTCTCCCATAGTGGGTTGGCCCATCTCAGTGCTTTCTCAATGAGTAGGGTGATAATAAATCCTACTTTTGCCCTATCTGTAGGATAAGAGCGAGGTTGCAATTCAAAGTGGATACTAATTTGGTTTAAAAAACCACGACACTTCTCAGGAGCCCCACCATAGCGTACTGGGGGGGTAATGTGAGAAGAAGCACCCACTGTGGCTACCTCTAGACCTGAACCGACAGGAGAAACAGGGGTATTCCGTATCTCCTCTGGTGGGTTATTGGCACAAGCTAATAGAGCCTGTAGCGCAAGCGCCATCTGATCCATTCTGTGATCCATGGCTTCAAACCTAGGATCAGGAGCAGCCAGCTGACTGTTTGTACTTGCAGGATCCATTGGCCCTGTCGTAATGTCAGGATCGGGACAGGGATCCAACACGCAGAGTACAAACAGTAGCCAGATACGTATACCGGACCTTAGAATGGCCGGACTAACGTAAGTAGTACAGTATAGAATGGTCAAAGACAAGCCGAGGTCGAGGGTAACAGAAGACAGGTAAGCGAGAGACAAGCCAAATCAAGGGTAACAGAGATAAGCAGAGTAAGGTAAACAAGCCAGGTCAAAACCAAAAGGGATAATAGAATACACAAGCACTGAGTGACTAGAACAAGCTAGAACCACGACAGGGCAATGAGCTAATGAAAGAAGCTCTGTTAAATACCCTGTTCAGAGCAGTAACCACGCCTCCAAGGCGTCCTGATTGGTCCTGCAGCCATTGACTGACAGGTTGTTCCGGGGGAGTGTCCTGATGACTACTTCCTGCCTAGATGCTGTAAAAGGCAGTCACTCCTTCGCGGCCGGCCTAGCATGACCGGATAGACCGCGGGGAAGGGAGCCATCAGACCGTCTGGATGGAGGAACAGCTAAGTCTCTACCTCTTTCGGAGGTAGAGACCACAGGTACCCTGACACGTATATACAGTATATGTAATGCTTTGAGAGAGTATGTGAGTTTCAGTTATCGGTATGATGGATACAGTGTATGTGTTTTTAGTTTTTAATTATGCTTAATGGAAAAAGTGTGTGTCTGTGCTAATAAACAGAGAGAGAGAGAGAGAGAGAGAGAGAGAATGTGTGTGTGTCTGTGTGTCTGTGTGTCTGTGTTGTATATATATATATACATACATACACACACGTAAAATATATTCTCAACTGAATAGAAAATAAAGATAGTTACATAGATCTATAAAAAGTCAGACAGAGCCAGACAAATAGATAACAGACAGAAAGATAGATAGATCAAACTCTCCATCCATTTTACAAGTCAAATGAGTTCCAGACCAATAACATCCTAATTTCCAATCTAATAACCCAATTGTGCGTTTAAGCAATTTATTTTTCTGGTACACCAAACAAACACAGTGTAATAACCTAAAGCCCATCTGGAGACTTTAGTACAAGATATTTCAAGTAAAAATTAGAATGGCTGACAAATTACACGTGCCAATGAATTTAGCTTTTAGAAAAGACCCGCCATTATTTTTATTAATATTTTTTACATTTCCCCTTTTTATCAATATCAATTTCAATTTACTAGTGTTTGTCCTATAGTTATATTTATTTTATAGTGTTTTATACCAAAATAGACACAACTTGGCAACCAAAATGCACACAACCTGCCAATTTTAATAAATGCATCTACATCTGATAAGGTATTTTTTTTTAAATAATTATTTAGATATCAGGATATTTTTTATCTTTAATAAAAGTAACACATACAATTACTTTTCTTTCTTATTTAGGAAACTTCTAGCACAAAATTAATGATACGATTGTTTGTGAAACATATATACATTCTTTGTAAATGCTTTAAATACCCCTATGGTGCAATGAGGAAGAAAAAAATGAATGGGTTATGGCGCTGGTGTTTCTACCTACCTATTTTGCGAGAGAAAAAGACATAGTGACATTTAAGGATGACTGACATTAGCAGCATTTCCTCACTCTATGCACAATGGGTAAATGTGATGTCACCCATTTTGGACATGTGATTTGTGATCTTATGCAGTTCAGACAATGTGCAATAAAACACTGGGGAACATTGCAATCAAGCATATAATACTTATCCACACTTTAACAGCTGCCAATGCTCAGAGGTGTAGTGAGGCCTCCATAAGTCCCTGGATAATAAATATGCCACCATCTTGCACCTCACATCGCATGAAACATGAGATAGGTGTCATAGAATGAAGAGATCTGTGTGTACTTAACATGCACATCCTTTGTGTACAGGCCGCTGACAGCCTTGTGATCTAATAGTCAGAGTCCACTCATTCACATATATTGCTCAGTGTCTGCTTTTCCAGCCACAACTATGGGCACTGCCACTTGCACACTATCTCTCACCTTGTCCAACCTGAGGTCACCAGCCTCCCCAACATTAATATCCACAATGCAGCAGCTGCAAGCCAGAGATGTCCCACAGGGAAATTTCCCAGTACGCCAATCCATTTACCCTACTCAGACTGCAGAGGCTCTGTTTTAGATTGCACTGGTGCAGCAATGCACCGGTCGTGAAGTGTGGTCCTAAAGTGAGAGTGCGGGTCTCTAGGGACAACTGCATCAATTAGCATCTGCCCAGCTTTGCCCCCCTTGCTAAGCCTCTGCTGGTGTGCTATTGTAAATGTCAAGAGATCACATTGCCACCATTCTAATACTTTTCAACATCATTTATTATTATTATTATTATTATTATTAGTATTATTATTATTATTATTATTATTATCGCCATTTTATAGCGCCAACAGATTCCATAGCACTTTACCCTAGTATAAGAGGGGGGATTTAACTATAAATAGGACAATTACAAAAAAACGTACAGGAATGATAAGTTGAAGAGGACCTTGCTCAAACGATAATGGGTATTATTGTGTATTTTAATCAACCCCAGCAAGAAAAACAAACAAGCTTGCAGTCTATAGAAGGTGGGGTGTAAAACACAATAGGACAGGAATTTTTACCTTAATTAGTTCAGTGAAAAATTGCAATATAAAGGGCATTAAACATAAAAATATTCCTTACATTGTGTTAAATTGAATTGAAAATAAACCCACACAGTTAGTTTTGTGAGACACTTTTGAAATACCAAATTAACATTAAACATGCCTGTTTAATAACTTGGAGAAGACAACCATATAGTTACAGGGAAAACTGATATATGGTTCTATTAATTAAATTACATTTTTCAAATTATTTTTATAATCAAAAATATTAATGATTGTTTGTAATAGATGATAGGAAAGTCTGGGGTACTTTTCAGATGGAAACAAAGCTAGCAAACAACAAAAGGTTGAATGTTTAATGTGTGTTTGTTACCATAAATAATTCCTACGTTTTATGCAGACGCGTTCTGGGTCCTGACAATAATGTATGCGTGAATAAATAATGCAGCCGGTAGCAAAACTTATGGCCTCAGTCCAAAATTATTCAATTTGGCAGGTTTGGAATCTACTTAAGTTCACACATGAGTAACAGCAATCTGCATGTCGATGAAAAAAAAAAAGATAAAAAAAAAGAAAAGGCTCTATGCTCTATGTATTTAGCTCTATGAAGTTAAACCTGTGCTTTAACATTTCTCATTAAATTTAGTAAATGGGTACATCACTGTGTACCTCGTTTTATTTGTGAGAAGATTCCACTGTTGAAACGCTTCCAACTTCTAGCTTCAATTCTGACACTGATGTTGTCAGTGGTGATTAAGTAATGGTCCTAATGATTCTTGACATTTGTATTTGCAGGGGATGGGCTGGATTTTCTTTGAAAGGAAAGTGGACATTCCAACACAATATCGAGCTATATAATTGCCCAAGGCAAGTCACGCATTATCTTGTACTATATTATTGGCTTAGCATGTCAACAGAACAAACAAAACGACTAGTGAAATCAGTGAGCTACAAAATATTGAAGTTTATGTGCACCAATAGGCCATTTAAAAAGTTGCCAGATATCCAAGGGTGTGTCTAAGATTGGGCTAAATTATCTACATCAGGGGCAGCCAACATTTGGTACTCCAGATGTTGTGGACTACACCTATGCTAATTATCTACCAGCGATAATGCTAGCCTATGTATAACATATTGATAACGTGTCTTAGCCCTTATCATTTGTTTATTAATTTTTTTGGGCAAAATCTATCATGTACAATGCCACTTTAGATATTAAACCCAAGGCTTGGCCATGGGTGATAGGGTTCCAAATAACTTTATGTCTGCACTAAACAGACAGGAGTTATAAAAATCTATGGTAACATCATTCACGAAGATTTTAATTTAAGAAAAAAAGTAAAAAACTAAAAGTAAAATAAAATACAAATAAAGCAAAAATCTATAAAAAAAAAAAAAAACACAATGCCATAACTACTTAATTAATACTCTTCAGTTACATGATTTGTATGTTCGACAAAAAGGCCGAACTTCATAAAGGACTTTTTAATATTTTTAAAAAGTAGTCACAAGGCTTATGTATGAAACAAAATTACAAAGTTACACCAGCAAACAGAGTGTGCTGTACTGCACGAACTAGGGAATCCCTCTTCTGATTCAAGTACTGACATCAGCAGAGGGAATCCCTAGGGGGTGGGATTAGAAATTGGATTAAGGACTGGAATAAGATAATGAATAGTATTAAGAGAAAAGGTATACATGTGCGATATAATTGTACTTGAGAACAGTAGCAGAATACAGATATGGGGTTTACAATAGTTAAAGATGTGTGTTCTGTGAATAACCCCCTTACCACAAAATATAAAAATAAATAGAAGCATGCATAAAAACATAATATATAAACTATTTTGACCAAGGTTCATGATAAGATGGGTCAATGAAAAGGGTCAACATGCTCTTAGTTAAATAGACTGGGACATTATATATTTACAAATAAATACTTTGTGAAGGAATTTTGGATTATGTGACTACTATAAAAATTGTAATCTCAGTATGCCAAATTTTGCAAAGTTTCAGCTTTAAAACCTGTAATTCACTCCTTGCAATATTTGTTTAATAATGTCTACCAATGAATTAAATTCCTAGACATATTGGGCATTTTAGCAATCAGGACTAATTAGTGAATCTATTCTGAGTTTGATTTCCTTAGTTGTACTCATGTAGGAATTATTAAATTCAAAAATGAGAAAAAATAAATGTTCTTCATTTTCTTCATATTTAATACTATGTAAGCCATATTTCTCATATTTTAAGCAAATTATATATAATATCTATTGGTGCATTTTAATAGGAAGGTTGAAATTGTGGTTGAATTAATGCATTGCAAAAGTTTCTTAGTCTCAAAAGAGCTTAAAAATATATGCTTGAGAACATGTTGTTATAAATGGGGCGTCTCACGATAATTTTCTTTGTTCATGGATATAAAGCATACGCTGCTAAAGCATTGAGGAAGAAGCTCCAAGAATTTGTAATATACACACACAATAGCTTTTATCATCACCTCCAAAACCAACTTGTTTAAATAACAAAATGCAAGCCTTTCTACTTCTCACACAAATCATTAACTGGGATCACAAGCAACAAAGGCAAACAGACAAAAAAAAAAAAAGCACTGAAGATTAATATTGGTTTAGTCACTGTTTATGTCTCTTGAATGTACTGATATTCGGTAAAGTGAAAAAAGTAAATGTGTTCCTTCGCCCGCTCTGTAAAAAGCCTAACTCCCCCCCACATCCAGAGATTATCAGCTACAATGTCAGTTTCAATTTCAGAGTTTATAATGGAATTCAATTAGCATTTGAACCAAAATGTTTTTCCAACTTAGCATTTCACTGTGATGGCCGAGAAACAAGTACAATTGCATTTTCAAATAAAATAAATGCAATCTACTTTTTACTTCGCTTCTACTGATTTCTGGATTTGTTTATCCCAGTATCCCCATGCATTGATGTATACTAGACATGCGCAGGTAAGACAATTTTGCTTCTTTCGAAATTCTTTGGTAGAATAAAAAAATGTATATTTTTTGCTACATTTTGATTGGGCAGGAGATCCAGAAAACCATGCTGCCTATTTGCCACCCAAAAAACATTCCATCCCCTTGTTTTTCTTGCAATGGTTAGCACCTGCCAAAAGTGGTGCAAACAAAGAACAACTTGTGAACTGGTGTTAGAACTTGAGTGCCTAAAACTCAATGATGCACATGGGGAGCAAGGGCTATCTCATCTAGTCTGATCCCCAAGAAGAGCTACTGTAGCTCAAATTGCTGTAAAACATAATGCTGGCCATGATAGAAAGGTGTCATAACAGTCATAACACATTGCATGGCAGTTATCTGTGCATGAAGCTGCACAGCCACAGACTACTCAGGGTGCCCATGATGACCCTAGTCCAATACCAAAAGTGCCTTCAATAGGAACCTGAGCATCAGAGCTGGACCATAGAACAATGGAATAAGATGTTATGGTCTGATGAATCACATTCTCTTGTGTGTGTGTTGTCTACATGGGGAAGAGATGGCAGCAGGATGCAGTACTGGAAGAAGGCAGGGTTGTGGAGGCAATGTTCTGCTCTGGGCAATGTTCTGCTGGGAGACCTTAGGTCATGGCATTAATGTGGATGCTATTTAATATCTAGAGATTATTGCAGACCCATACACCAGTTCATGGCAATGGTGTTCCCTGATGGCAGTGGCCTCTTTTTGCAGGATAATGCACCCTGACACACTGCAGAAATTGTTCAGGATTGGTTTGAGGACCATGGCCTCAAATTCCCAAGATCTCAGTTCGATTGAGCATCTGTGAGATGTACTTGGACAACAAATCTGATCCCTGGAGGCCCCACCTCAAAACTTGCAGGACTTTAAGTATCTGCTGCTAATATCTTAGTTCCAGATACCACAGGACATGTTCTGCATTTCTGTGGAGTCACATCAGACATTAATTAGATGAGGCAGTTCTTTTCAGTAGTGCCATAGTCCAAAGTAACTATGGTAAGTTATCAACCACCAGATTACTCCTGTATCATCATACTTTGTATCCACTGCCTCACTTCTTGGAATAGAAACAGACAGAAAAACAATTAGAAAACCGTAGAGGTCCAGCTAGACAAAATTATTTGTCTACTGATGTTAACCAGCATTTGTATTCCTTCCCCATGCATATGGTCACCACTTGCACAGACACTTAACCTTACCCTTAAACTAATAATTAGCAAGTAGATTCATAGCAATAACATGTGTGATTTTAGCTCTGATATTATTCCACATCTTCAGAACAACCTAGAGTTCTTACTAATTCACATAAACTTTTATTTTCCCTAACTTTTCTCACTTCACCTCAGGAGAAGGAAGACATATTTAAAAAAAAAAAAAATCAGTCTATATAGAATTGGGGAAAGACAATTAATATATCATACGCATTCCCCATAACACAAATGATTCACAATTCAAACTCAGGAAATCAGGTTGACAGATTCTCATGTTTGACTGTTAACTCTGGAAATGTATATATCTGACACTCCTTGCCCATTGCAATTGTGTAAATGCTCAACAGGAATACCAGGCTCGCATTTTCGCATCCCAATTACTTGCTTAATTTATGTACTAGTACAAAAAATATGACTTTTCTATTTTAAGCAAATTTATTTTCTAGCCATGTACCTCAAATTGGATGTCACACTATCTGAGCAGTTGCACTGTGCTACGGATATTATGAAATCAAAATAATAATATCATATATATTACTGTGAAATTAAAATCCTGGTGTTTAAATGGGAATTCTGTACACCTTAACGCTTAAGGAGGCATTGCTGCCTCAATGCTAATTTGTACAAATGAGTGCATGAAAGTGGATAAAGATGGCTGTTGATATGATTAAAGACAGATGCATTCTAGGCTCAGGTTGCAATCATACAACATGATACCCTTCAATGGGTCTATCTCATGTCTCACGCAGGGCTAATATAGTTAATACTTTAGAGAATTAGTAACAAAGACTTTTTTTAACATGACAACTGGAAAACACTCCAATATTTTCTGTTTATCCAAGCTTTCATGTACCATACCATATTCTCCAGTTATTAAAAATTTGGTATAATGTATAACTTTGACATTAAATATCAAAGTACATCGGGTATGGTGTATTTCTGAACAGATTATTACTCACTACTGTCAGAGTCACAGAACATCAGATTTACCTTAACCTGGTAAAAACTATTTCTAATTTGCCTTTATGGCTCATATTCTTTAATATCCTCTGATGACAGTGTCTATATATAAGCATAAGTTTCCCAGTGGGACTATTGACAATTTGGCTCCTGTCCTGTTGTCCCATTTTCCCCCTGGTTACCACACTTCTTGAAATACCGGAGACCAAGTCCCCAGAAAGTACAGAGCAAGCAATTAATGTTTTGAAGGTTTGACTTCTTACCTGGAGTCTGCAGGGTGCTGGTCATGCCAATAAGAGATAGAAGCTTCTGCTAGCTCTGCCTTGCACTGCCAGTCTTAGCTCAAACAGTAAGCTTTTGACTGTCAGAAAGGCAAGAACTAGCAGCTAGTTGAACCCTAGGTAAGAAGTCAAAATGTTAGCAGTTAAAAAACTATAAAGTGTATCTGTAATCTAGCACCGTTACAGTCTCCTCTCAACATCTCTCAGCTCACAATGAGATTATGAAGCATGATGAGTCCAATTGGATGCTTTTCATAGAGAAGCATTGAGGATGTATAGCACATGTCCGGCAATGATGACAATCCACCAATACAATTATTTTCATAGAGAAGCCCTAACTTAAATGTACTGAAGCATTAGCTACATTTTGGTGTTATCATGCTGGGTGTGATTACACAGAGCATGAAGACCTTCAAAAATGACAGGTCTTGAGGAGGAGGCAGGTCTTGTATTTTACACAGGAATAGAAAGGTATACCTCTGAATAAGTTATGTTCAGCACAAAGCGAGTCGGGTGAGAGATCGTGTAGGTAATATATATTTGTGAGCTGGAGAATATTTTTTAATTCAGGTTACATATGGTGGTGTAGTCCTAGTAGTAACATCTTAAATGTCACTAATAAATGCTAAATTTTATACCTGGACTCCTAAATTTGAAGTCCTGAAGTGTTGGCTTTTTAGTCTTGTGTTGCCTACCAATCACTTACCACAGTGTATATAATGGACCTTGGACTGCACTTGAAGGAATAAATGAAGGAATGGATTGGATTTCCCAGATTAAATAGGACCACCTCCACTGCGGATGGGTGAGCATATTCCAAGGATGGATAAACCTTTTTGGTTTTGTGATTTAACTCTTGTAGTTTGCTCTCTGACAGCCACTAGAGGCATGTTTTCAAAAAAGATGTAAACATTGTAATTTATTTCAGAAATGGCAATTTTTTACATTATCCAAGAAGGACAGCATCTACTCTCCAAAAGTAGTACACTAAGAATATATAGTTATTTTGGTGCTTAGAGTGCCCCTATAACTATTGACAGAGAAAGCTGCAGAGTTATCAGTGAATGCAACATTTCAATATAAAATGCTGAAAACTATGAATAGGGGAAGTAAACCGCTACCATGTAGTGCCTAACAAAGTTGGCGTTACCGGTGTAAGTAAACTTACCCAGTACCTGCTAGAGACTCCAGAGGTCTCCCGGGGCCTAACCTCAAATTGTGTAAAAGAAAAAGGAAAAAATGCAGACCAAACAGCTGCAAAAAGCAGATGTATCGGATTGCATATAGCTGGAATTGATCAAGTAGTCAAACAAAAAAATAATAGAAATAAACAGATATGCTAGGTATCCCTATGAAATAATAAAGCTAAAAAATTTATAAATAAAAGGAATATTATATCATATGCCCCTACTAGTAAAACTATATTGTAGTCTATATAAGAAGAAATGACACAACAATTGGGCTTTAATATGTCAGGCTCTATGTGGTCCCTGCTATATATAATTACTGTGACTAAAGAGAAAAAAACAGGGCAAAGAAAATATATTAATAAATATTCAAAAACTACCACTTAGTAAAAGTCTCCAAAAAAGTTCTTCCAGAAAAAGGTCCCAATGAATATATGGGTAAGTATAATGGTCTCAAAATATACAGAATATTGGATACAAACAGTAGGAAGTCCGAGGAGACTATAAGTATATGAGAAGAAAGAGGTGAAACAAATATATATATGTATATAGATATTGTGATGCTTAGAATGCTCACGGCATATCTATAGACAGAGTAAACAGTAAGAACGGACATACAAGGTAAATGTAGCTAAGGTTGCTTAAACTTGTAACCCAAAATAATGGCAGTCTAAATAGCAACAATGTTTCTAATAAAATGCAATCCGCTAATTGCATGTACTCAAAGCCTCAGACAGTGGTAGAAATTGTAACCTATCTATTAAGACATAGGACAAAGACGAGTGATATAGTTACAGTGTCATACTGTGAATATGTGGGACGCGCGTTTCAGTGCTGTAGCAAGCACCTTCGTCACCTTCTTTTTCCAATCTAAAATGCTACACTGTATTTGAAAACCTGGTGAGTAAACTATGTCTTGGGTAGGTTCATTAATCACAGAAATACATGATTATTTTTTCTGCTGAATATTTTTTAAATAACCCTTGATATAGAGCAGAGATGTGTAACACAACAGCTGAATGAAAATAATAAAAAACTTCCCGATATAATGTTCTTTATGTCAAGGAACCTTCAACATATAGAAAGTTAGCAAAGTTGCATGATCTTATAGACCTCTGAAAATGTTTCATAGTCTTGTATATGTTTCATAGTCTTGTACATGTCCCATGCTTTAATGTGTAATTTGTTATTGGTCATACCCTCATGATTCACTATCCCTAGACCCAGTGCTGTCCTTTGGCACATTTTTGCTAGTTCTACTATTTTCCATAGTGATTGCCCTACCTTTAGCACTTTTTTAAGACTTTTTCAGAACAGAACACTTTGACACTTATCCCCCCTTGAACGTAGAGATTGTCATGCAACCCATGGCCTTTGCAAATTACAGAACCAATACTGATTTTATCAACTGAGATTTTATTTTGTCAGCAGTAAGAAGCATCAACAAGGTAAGCGATATGTGAGATAAATCTTTACGTATTCATCCTGATAAAATACTTCATAGATAAATACAAAATTGAATGTGTTCAAAATGGCATGATGAATAAGATAGATGAATAGAAAAATATGAAAAAGAAAAAAAAAAATATATATATATATATAAAAAAATATATATATATATACCACGCACACTATATAGGACATTCTGCTACATTTGTAGGAGGTCTCACTTTCAGTAGATATCAGACTTTTGCAGGGCAAGAATATTTAACAAAGAATAAGTTGTATCTGAACAGCACACTCGAATAAAGAGGATTAGCAACAGGCTTTAGACTAGAAACTATAGCTTTTGCTTTATAGTTGTAAGACGAACATCAATTGCTTCGTTGAGGCTAAATCCTTAGATCTCATACTCCTAGCAGAATTTAAAGGTCACAAATGTATAGACCTATTGAGCTTAAACTTTCTAGAGCTTAAAGTGCACTGGTTTTATCATCTCATACCACTTCTGATTAATTGAAAATGAAGGCATGCACATTTACACAGTCAGCGGCAAGATGTTCGTGCTAAGGACAGACAAAATACACTATATCAGCAGCTACACTTGAGGCTTTTTTAAGGAGCATCATTTAAATGTGTAATCAATCAGATTTTGTAATGTTTTCCCGATTAAACAGGACCACCTCCACTGGCTTGTTATCAGCAATCAGTTTCATGCTGTGGACAGAGAACGACACATGAGAGCAGCCCTCTAAAAATATCCATCTTTTATTAATATGATGCACAGAAAGCAGAGATAAAATGGTATGCAATTCTGCTCTTTCCTATTTAATCACGAAAGTGGCAGAAACGTTTGGCTTCAAATAAAAACCAAATCACTTACAGTGGAGAGATAAGTTACATTTTTGCTCTGTGTATGTCTGATTTTATTAGTAGTTATTCAATTTAATTTAAAAAAATAAATAAATGCAATTGCAGGGTCATATTTGTATTTTGTTTTAACATCATTCTAAAAGATTATTTTTCTAGATAACTTAAAATTTTGGAAAACATCATCTCTAGTTTGGAACTACAAAAAAAAGATCCACAGGAAATAAATAAATAAAATAAATAATAAATACTTAAAAAAATGTTGATAATGTGCAACGGTTATTTCATTTTGAAGAGATGCTACGCTTAGAACACTTTTTATTTTGCTTAACGTTATTTACCTATAATATGGGTATGGAGAACACGGATGACTATCAAACAGTTGCTTGTTTGTTTTTTTCAACCTAGCTTTTCACACCCACTTTATTTGGTTGATTCCCTATTTAAGAGTCCCAGTGTCAAGTATTGTTAATAAAATTGCATTCAAAATAATTTAGAGAATATTATTATTATTATTTTTGTAATCTATTTTGTTTTACTTGCAATACTATAACAAGAAATTGAGCAAATTATGACAAGTTAATTTGCTAAAATTAAAATTGCCAAAAACTCAAAATAGCAAAGGTTAAAATAGCAGAACCAAAAACAGAATTGGATTGGAGAGGTTTTCTAATTCGACTATATCTTTTCAAATTTTGAAATTCAATTTGATTTCACTTTGTATTCCTGGCAAGTCTCACCTTAGTAAATATCCCTGCAAGTAAGGAAGACCTTTACACAGAGTCTGTGCAGACTCTCCCTTGGAGACCCCAATTGTATGTTCCGCAATAAAGCACACAAAACGGACCTAGTTATTTCTATTCCCTTGATCGTGTGTAGACGAAAGAAAATTACTGATAGTTCCCGGCAATAAAACACATTGCTATCCTAAAGGGGAAGTCTAAGCAACTTACTGTAGTGTTTATGTTGATAGAAGTTCAACAACATCAACTCAAAGTTATGAGTCAAAATGTTTTTGAATGGTTGACACTTTCCTGGGCCCTCGGGGTGCTTGTAGTTTGTCCCTCCTAACAGATAGTTAATAAATCAGATGCTCGCTTTTCACAGTGATAGAAATTCTGCCCATCTTTAGAAGGTGGTCATTGGCTGAACTGACCGAGCCTCTGTCAATCACGTATTATAAGTTTTATGCTCTGCAGCTGTCACTCAGCATAAAGAAAGCAGGAGGAAACATTGTAAAATGTTTGTTTCTCCTGATCTAATGCAATATGTGCCATGGAGGTGCCAGGAATGTGTCGGATTCTATGATAATTGCTAAATCTCAAATTGCTTTAAAATACATTTAAAACAAAATGGAGCAGCCCGTTAAAAAAAAAAAAAATGAACACATGAATATGTTATCCAAAAATATAAATTGAACTTTGACGGTGCACAGGAATGGCATTCACTAAAGTATAGACTTTCAGGAAAGTCAGCTTAGAATAAAGAGCAACAACAGAAAATGATTCCAGAAACTGAAAAAGAAAATAGCTGTCACTTCCCAATGCATAATGTATTTGGATGTACAGGTTATGAGACAAAACACCTTTTACTGAATATTTATAGCACCCATTTTGTTGGGGTTAAACTTGTACTCACCAGTCGTAGATGCACTGAACCATACAACAGCTCAGCATCAAGCTTCATAATGAAACATTTTGCTCCATGCAACTCCTAGTGACAAATGGAGATTGATACGAATAAATTAAGCTTATATTCAAACTATTTTTTAATGCTAACTAAATATTGTTTAAATATACAAATACATTTTAATTCCTCTCTCAATCTTATTTATATCATGAAAGCCAATGTCTACAATATACACACACACACACACACACACACACACAAACACACATGCACGAACACACGCACACAATACTATAGACTTGAGAAAGGCTCGATCTTGTGAAAGCTTGTCATTCCAAAATTATGTTAATCTAATAAAAAAAGGCATTATTTTTTTCTTTTTATGTATATTTTTTTATTTTTTAATGCTAGCCTACGAATCACATATATATCAATGTATTAAAACCTTTTTAGATCGTCCTGCGTTGCAAAGACCATACTTTAAAGGTCAAAACATTGCTAAGTCCACTTTTAAAAGTGTAATAAATGTCAGAATGTATCCTTCGTTGTGGCAGTTACGTAGGCTGCATTGCCTTATACATTAGATTATTAAGACAGTGTGTGTTAAAGTCAATGTACAGTGCCTCATTCTCACTTATGATCCCAGTGCTATTTTATCATTTAATTAGTATGATTTATTCAATTAATTGTTCCTATAAAGTGATGCTTTAATTGGCATGCCCTCAGGAATTCAGATTCACAGTTAAATACATTTCAGTAAGAGTTTTCATACAAGACAGCAGGTGAAAAACAACTGAACCACAGGTACTGTCTATGTGGTACCTTTGGTGCTGGAGACAAAAGAGACCATAGGAACAGGGATTTACAGTAGTTTGGAAGAACTTCTCATTGTAGACAGATCTCAAATACCTGCTTGCTAGTGTTTCATTGATTAAAGTCATATCTCACTTTTTGGAAAAAATTGTAATTCTAACCCCTTATCAAACAGTTATTATACTCTGGGTGTGAAATGGTGACTAGGGATAGCATTGAGGACTGATGAACATCCTTAGAAAGCATCACATGGCAGGATTGACAATCTCAAGTTCACATACGATACATGTTTTCACATGTTTCTATCACTGATAAGAAGAGTGGTACAATTCATCTATGGGTAACTTTGGATCAGTTTTAAAACCAAGCAATGATTTGCCTAGGAACGTCATCTAAAAGGGTTTTTATTCACTAAACTCTGAACTATATTGAACTGTGAACAATTGGGGTGTGAAATCTGTGCCCATCATTAAATTTTCCAGTTTAGCTATGTTAATTTTTGGAATTCAGCTTTCATTTCACAGTGATTGATTGTTTATGTATAATCCTATAAGATTATTCACTAAAGTTTGAATTGCCCAGAGTTCAATGTGAATATCATTTTTGGGGGAGCCAACATAGCAAAACTGACATCATGGTCAACTTGGCCACTCAGAAGTTTCAAATCCCACTGAGGCATTTCTATAGTGAGTCAATAGCATGCAAGAGTTGGCAAGAGGATATGAGCTTCAGGCCCTGACCATTGCTCTATATCAGGGTTAGACAACCTTCGGCATGGCAGATGTTATGGACTACATCTCCCAGAATGTTCTTACAGCCATAATTCTGGTAATTGTGGTAGTCCACAATATCTAGAGTGCCAAAGATTTCCTACCCCTGCTCTATGTATGGAGATAGCAGGAGGTGTTTTGAGATATCTATTGGCAAAGTACTACAGGACAACAGCAGATGTCAAGAATTATACAGGGTCTTTGTTAGACCATCACTGTGCAGATTAGTACACAGGCTGGTGGCCTGCAATCTCAATGTTCTCCAGTCCTGCATTAGTCCATTGTGATATTTGCAGTGTGTGCAAAATCTGGAGTTTGAGATACGACAGTGTTTGTGACAAATAACACTCAGGCTGTATTTGGGAACACTAAAGTTAGGGGATGCCTAGAAAGTCTGGGTCCCACAGAGATTCTGCCCACCCACCATGCAACACTGAGAAAGCCCTTCTTTGCCAGATCATAGCATGGTTACTAAGGCAGGGATGTAGGATTGGCGCTAATTTGCAGTGCCAGATCTCCATGGAGGCGCACACCAGTCAGGCAATTCTACGAGGAAAGTGGGAGATGCGGTGTGAGAGATTGAGGTAAGACATGGGATGTGTGGGGACATTACATTTACAAATGACTGAGGTTTACACCATCATAATTCATCAAGTATTATCAAGAATTACAAATTATATATTCTTCTGGAAATCTAATTTAAAGGACCACTCTAGTGCCAGGAAAGCATACTCGTTTTCCAGGCACTAGAGTGCCCTGAGGGTGCCCCCACCCTCAGGGACCCCCTCCCGCCCGGCTCTGGAAAGGGGTTAAATCTTACCTTTTTCCAGCGCTGGGCGGAGAGATCTCCTTCTGCTCTCCTCCTCCGATCCTCCTCTTCTCCTCCCCGTCGGCTGAATGCGCACGCGCGGCAAGAGCTGTGCGCGCATTCAGCCGGTCACATAGGAAAGCATTCATAATGCTTTCCTATGGACGCTGGCGTGCTCTCACTGTGAAAATCACAGTGAGAAGCATGCAAGCGCCTCTAGTGGCTGTCAATGAGACAGCCACTAGAGGACATAGGGGGAAGGCTTAACCCATTCATAAACATAGCAGTTTCTCTGAAACTGCTATGTTTATGAAAAAATGGGTTAACCCTAGAAGGACCTGGCACCCAGACCACCTCATTAAGCTGAAGTGGTCCGGGTGCCTAGAGTGGTCCTTTAAGAGAGGTCTATAAAATAATATCTTTACAAAGTTTATTTTATTTTATTTTGATTAGCAAATTTTATGTACTGTACAATGCATTCAATGACAACTTGATTAATTAGCAAATATTGATTTTTCCAGACGAACATAGTTCCCTTATTTTGAGGGTAAAAAAAATCTACCTCATTCTTGTGTTCAAATTCAGTAATAATGCAATATTTACTGTCAGTAAGTAAAGTGGTAAACAGCCTTTATACAGTCAGGATAATCCTATCATTTATAAAACTTTGTGATAGCAATGGAAACCCCCTGTGAATGTTTCTACAGCACCATCAAACATATGTCTCAATTTAAAGGTAAATTACCCCTTTTAATTGTTAATGTTAGATTTCAATTAAAACTAATTGGATGCTTGCTCAAACCTGCTACTTCAAGTAACATAAAACAGACTGTTGCGTGACCTCCAAAATAATGATTTTAGGCCTTTGCTCTATACTCAAAGAGGAGGGGGTGATTGTTTCCCAAAGTAGCAGCTTCGCAAACGTACCATTCATTTCACGCATACCACAATAGAAAGTGTTAAATATTTAAAGTGGCATTTTTTTTATTGCCTATTTTATTTATTACTACATTGTGTCACAACCACTGAGGCCAATTTGGAATTGATCGCAATATGTTGAGTAAGAGTTTTGGCCCAAAAATCTGATTTAGGTTCAGAAAGATTTTTTTTGGTGCCTTGCAACATCTGGTAAACATATGAATGTAATTTCTTGTGAGTTCATTCCTTGTTTCTCTTGGACAAATGAGATGGACAACTGGCAAAATAGCATGGATACTCTCCATGCATTTTGTCAAAGGCAATATATGCTTAAAAGAAGCCTAAATCCCACATGTGCTCTCCTCTTGCTCAAGGTGGAGGTAACATTCAAAGACTCTTTCTTGATTTTTGTCACCAGTTCACATCTGCTAGGAAAGCACCACCACCCACATCATGAACGACATTAGGAATATGGGCTATGTCCCCACTCATATACACACTATGAAGGTTGCTCTGAGTTCTGCATTTCTACCATGAGCAAAATCCACTCATTTTTCATGCTAAAAGCCAAGGATAGTTTGAGAAATGACCTCTTAAAGGGCTGAAAGCAAAACAAAAGGACATGTTTCTCATATTTGAAAGGTTGTATGCACAATACACTGCTCAAGAAAATATATCTAAAATGCATGTATTTTACAAAACAAATATACTTACAATCATTAAAACCAAATAATATCCATGATACTGTCATATGAAATATAAAAATCATGCAAAACACATATTACGTGGAAATTACACTTAAATTTAATTTATTTTAAATTTAAAAGTGTGAATTTTTAGGGGAGCATTTGTAACTAATTCTTGTAGCAATTGCAAATACCTTGCATCTTCTTGGTATTCTCTTATGTATGAAAATGTCTGTACACTTTTACGCAATTCGTTCTAAAATAGAGAAGTTGGTTTTGGTAACATGTGTACGAAATCTTCCCAGGAAATCATAGGACAATCTAGCCTCACAGTAAGAGAACAATTGTTTCTTCAATACAACCTGCAGAGTCTGTAACACCACATACTTTGGAGAAAATGGAATGAAGAATATTTATATGATGGTCACAACTCCCAACGGAAAGAAGAAGAAAAAGGACAATTCTACCACTGTTTTACAAAGACTTCTCTGAAAAAGAATGCACTCTTAGTTAGTGTACCATTTATGTCACTACAACTACCTGAATGCTAAAGATATTTTTTGAACATACTCCAAAACCTTATATATTTTTTCTTAACTTTTAAAATGTGTTTTAACTGTTAGCATATCTTATCATGTGTCCTTATTACACTTGTATTTATAAAATCACATAGGACAAGAGACAAGCATTTTCCTGGCACTCTATGCTGATCAAACCTGCTGGATAGCAATATGAAATCGGCTTTTTTTATGTTCTGCATGTCACAGGGGGCCCATACGTTGGCTGGCCACCTTAGGGCACCCCACAAGGTGGGCATCTATGCGTTAAGGTGCTTATTTTGCCGAATATACTGTGTCCAGGGGAGAGCTGTACATGGGTGGTGAGGGAGCTCTGACCTGCAGTAATACAGGTAGCCGGGATTTGACATCACTCCGACTCCAGCAGCACTAAAGGGCTCACGAGTGAACATTGCAGGAAGAGCATGAAGTTCAGAGCATCCCCACACTGGACCCCAGGGAGAGGATCCCCTCCAGCTCTCCCAAAAGTGGGGAAGCTGGGTGGGTTTAAATAAAAACTATAAATACAATAAATGTGTGAGTGTGTGTGAGAGAATGTGTATGTCTGTGAGTGTGTCAAATCAGTGAAAGTGTGTGTTTATTAGTGTGTGTATCTGTCAGTGTGTGTCAGTGAGTGAGAATGTATGACTGTCAATGAAAGTGTGTGCAAATGAGTGCATGTATGGGTCAGCGAGAGAGTTTATGCTTAGAAGGATGAAAATGTTTAATTTAAAAAATAGTTTGCCTCAAACTATGCAATTTATAATAAAATGCACATACATATGTGTGTATATATGTATGTTTATGCACACAGTTTATATACACGTGTATATATTATTAATAAATGCAAATTATACAAGGTCTGTCCGGAAAGTATCTAAAAATGTCATCTGAAAAATAGAGACATTTAGAAGATACAAAAATAAGAAAAACTATAACAAGCGGACATAGTCTTAAATTAGAGGGGCAAAGGTTTAAAAATAATATCAGGAAGTATTACTTTACTGAGAGGGTAGTGGATGCATGGAATAGCCTTCCAGCTGAAGTGGCAGAGGTTAACACAGCAAAGGAGTTTAAGCATGCGTATGATAGGCATAAGGCTATCCTAACTATAAGATAAGGCCAGGGACTAATGAAAGTATTTAGAAAACTGGGCAGACTAGATGGGCCGAATGGTTCTTATCTGCCGTCACATTCTATGTTTCTATACAAGAAACATTGTACATAGGATAATGATGCCTCAGTCCTTGTGATCTTACACAGTTCTCCCTGCATCTCTTTTACTGTTCAAAATACTCTGCAAAATCCTATGTTGGAACCGCCATCAGCTCCCTCATCATATTTACCTGAATCTCATGGATGGTATGAAATCTCTTTCCTTTCAAAAGGTGGAGTTTAGTTTTGGGAAAAGTCAGAAATCACAGGGCACCAAATCTTTCAAAATATTTTCAACCATCTCGGAAGCATTTGTGCCGCACTCTTATTTGCGCTGCACTCATTGCAATGAAAGTCATCTGAATAGTTTCCGTTGAGGAACGTTCAAGTTTAACACAAAATTTTATGCAGATTTATTGCTTTACTCGCTCAGTCATTTTGAATGCGATGACTACACAGTACACATAAAACAAGCAAAGAAGAAGAGTTACCTGTGTACTAGCCCAAATCCCGATGCATATTTAATTAAATGGAGTTTATTTAGTAACTCCAAAAGCCATTAGATGGAAGCCCACCTGCCACGTCAAGGCAAACATCTTAGGTGGGTCCTACACTAACAATTCACCTTGCTTCTTTGAGCTACAGGCAAAAAAAATCTCTACTGAGAAAGAAAGGAATATTTTTCTAAACCCCTACATACTTATTAACCCTTAATTGGCAACACATGGGGTGGGTGACAGCATTGTAACATGGCTGTGTCGTACAAATGTGAATACAAATACCCAAAAATAAGTCCTGTGCTTAAACTCCCACCACTTCTAGATGGCAGCAATGCAGGAGTAGTTGGAGTTTGAGCGCAAGACTTATTTTTGTGTGTTTGTATACACCTTTGCATCACACAGTACATATGCTTACTCAACAGTGTCTAGCACCCCCCCGACTAAAGTCATCATTGTTCACTCATGCGCATTCCAGTCCACTCCCCTTGGCTGCCAGGTTACATCAATGTCACGCAAACCATTCTCGTTATAGTAACAATGGCTGGACTTTTTCCAGGCAGACCTCATATTAAAGTGAATATAAAGTATGTTTATTTTAAAGAGCACTAAATTCCATCTATACATTGTGCTCCGGCCTTAGGGGTGTGTGAGCTGTGCGGCCACACAGGGCGCCATGGAACAGGGGGCACCCTGTGGCCGACACAGCTCGCACATGGCCGGTGTCAGGGGAGCTAAAACAATCTCCACCCGGATCTATAAAAAAAAATTGTGGCGGGGGGTGGGGCTTAATGATCAGTGGAGGCGTGGCTTACCGCGAGGCAGAGGCGGGGCTAATACATACCCGAAGCCCCTGCATAGGAAGAGGGATGAAGGAAGGACAACAACCAAGTGCATCCACTCCCCCTTCCAGCCAAAATGGAAAGAGGTAAGTATGTATGTCTGTGTGTGTGTGACTGCCTGCCTGTGTGTCTGCATGCCTGTGTGTGTGTGTGTGTGTGTGTGTGAGAGAGAGACTGTCTGTCTGTTTGACTGTCTGCCTGTGTGTGTGTGTGACTGTCTGTCTGCCTACCTGTATGTGTGACTACCTACCTTTGTGTATGACTGTCTGTCTGCCTGCCTGTGTGTGACTACCTGTCTGACAGCCTGCCTTTGTGTGTGACTGTCTGTCTGCCTGCCTGTGTGTGACTGTCTGTCTGTCTGCCTGCCTGCCTGTATGTGTGACTATCTGTGTGACTACCTACCTTTGTGTGACTGTCTGTCTGACTGCCTGTGTGTGCCTGCCTGTTTGTGTGTGTGCGTGCGTGTGTGTAAGACTGTCTGCCCGCCTGCCTGTGTGTGACTGTCTTGACTGCCTGTGTGTGACTATTTGCCTGTGTGTGACTGCCTGCCTGTGTGTGACTGTTTGCCTGTTTGTGTGACTGACTGCCTGCCTTTGTGTGTGTGTGTGTGTGTGTGTGTGTCCGACTGTTTGCCTGTGGGGGGTGACTGTCTGCCTGCCTGTGTGTGTGACTGCCTCCCTGCATGTGTGACTGTCTGCTGTGTGTAACTGTCCGTGATTGTGTGCCTGTAACTGTGTGTGACTGTCTGCCTTTAACTGTGTGCTTGGCTCTGTGACTGTCTGCATGTAACTGAGCATGTGTGACTGTCTGCCTGTAATTGAGTGTGTCTGACTGTCTGCCTGTAACTGAGCGTGTCTGACTGTCTGCTCATAACTGTTTGTGTGACTTTCTGCCTGTGCCTGTGTGTGTGACTGTATATAGGCAACATGGTGGGGAGGCTAATGAGAAAGTGATGTCTTTGTTATCAAAAAAGTTTGCCAAAAAGAGTAAGCATTTCACATGTAGATTTCTAGCACCATAAGCACTAAAACGAGATCAAGTGGGTATGGTGCTTAAAGTGTTTCTTTAAATTCACTGCTTAGCAATGTGAAATACCAGATACTGCAAACAACCGACATGCTATATTAACTTGACGAAACAATACTTTCTTCAAAATCTAATCACTGCAGCTTTACTGACGCAATTTGCGTATTCAGCATTATTACAAGATAGTTTTCCTTTGTTTGTGTCATCTAACATTACCAAATAATATCGATCATTCTGCCTTAACGTCATCTTCTGCCTGTAAAAGCATTTTACTGTGTATAAGCACAAAACAATCAGATATGTATATGTATACAGACAGACAAGATGCGGCTTCCTAATTTTCTGAATTAGGGGAAAAAAAATCTGCAATCAATGATTCTGCAATTCTAAGTAAGAATGGCTCTAGCGGTATCTATTTGTCCTTTTTTATGTGTTTCCAGTGACATTAACATTTTCACAAATAGCTTCATCAGCGGTAACCTTGGTTGATAATTTAGGTGAAACAGAACTAGGTATTGAATTCAGGAAATATACTTTAGAGTACACTGTCAATTTTCATTGAATATTGGAAACATAATCTAACGAGGTCTTTGCACATTAAAAGGCAATGAAACGATATTATGTTGGGCAAGACAACAATTAGACTTACAATATAGAATGAACATATTGATATAGACAGAATGTTAGTTGTGTCTGTGCTGGGCTTGTCATTGTGTAGTGCATCAAAAAAACATTTAATCAACTTGCAAAATAGTTTTCATTAAGATTATATTCCTAGTGTAACGACATGTCGAATAAATGTAATGGAAAGCAAGTATAAGAATAAGAATTATCAGACCGTATTGCTCAAAGTTTACAGTATTTTTTTTTTCAATAAATGAAAGTATAAATATAGGCTCTGATCTAAAGGACCCGATATGATAGGGGACCAATGGAGCAGTGCCAAAAAATACCCACTGTTACTCTCCCTAAATGGTGAATAACCCACAGTGTATAACTAAAAAGAGGGATTGGACTGAAATGTCCTTGTGGGAGAGTTAACAAAAAAGAAAGAGAGAAAAAAAAAAAAAAGGGGGAACCCTACCTTTATTGAACCTAAAGGAGAAACAATAGCATAGAAACCTAAAACAGGTCCAGGTGAGAGACAGCTAGTTTACTAAAATACCAGCATATAGATAACCTCCCACAGTGTGGGGGAGGAGGAGGAAAATAGGAGATAGGAGATACAAGCCGAGGCACCGCCCTACCAGGCCAAACCAGAAGGCACCAAGCGGTTGTGTGACTATACCTGTTTTAGGTTTCTATACTATTGCTTCTCCTTTAGCTTCGATAAAAGTAGGGTTCCCCCCTTTTTTTTGTGGGGGGGGGTTCTCCCTTTCTTTTTTGTTAACTCTCCCACAAGGACATTTCAGTCCAATCCCTCTTTTTAGTATTTTTGTTTTCACTTGCTGCGTTAGGTTGCCCCAGCTCAAATGTTCAACTTTCAGATATGCAAAGTACCACTTATTGTATGACTTTGGTGAGTTGGACCAAGATCTTCTCCATATAAGATTGTTTCAGCATGGTCCTCATCAACCTATTGCTCCTGTAAAATGTTTTAATTGTTTAATTTATTGTTAAATTTCAGCCTTTTTGACATAATATTGTAAAGAGCTGCGGAATAAGTTGGTGCTATATAGGACCAATTATAATAGGTTATCAACATAGATCTGTCCATTTTCAAATTAAAACCTACTGTGATAGTGTAATTTCATAAGCTTTCTCCATTTCAATTATTTTAAGAGCTAAACATTCTTAGCTTTGAATTAATATACTGTATGCATGAATATACAAATGTATCTTGAAATCGTGAGGTTAAATATACGAACCAAAAAAGAAGATATCAGCCAAATGCTTTAGATTTTTATAGAGTGCCCCTGTGTACCACTTCTACGTCATGTGTCACTCATTTTAAGAACAATATTTTTTTTCTAACAAAATAAATCAGATTTCAGTTCTGCAGGTATATTAAATAATAGCTTTAGTGGAATGCATTTCTAAGCTAATTCTCTTAAATTTCTTATATTTAGGATTAAACTGTGGAAACATTAAAGAGCTGTCAATACTGGGAGAGACCCAGAGAATACTGTGAGAAATTTGAGACCCAGTCTAACATCAAATCCTAAAGTCTATCCAATTTTGTCATCATACACTTCAGTCCTCAACAATTGTGGGTTCTTCTCTGCAATCCTTTTGCACTTCACATCTTATGTTTCACCTATTTTCACCTTACAAAGTAGTCTACAGCAGTCTAGATGTAAAAACAACTAAAGTCCATGACGTTCAACCTTGAACCTTGTCCATTTGGTCCCTCTCTCCTTTTTTTGTCTCTATGTGTCTTGTATTTTCCCTATTTCCTATTTCTTCATTATAACATTTTCTTCCTTGCTGAAGTTTTTTGTTGGATTTCTCTCCGAATATACAAGGTTGTTTGCTAAAGTGAGAATTGTCTAGAATTCAAAGTGAGTTTCAAACTCAAAGCAAGATTTATCGATCTGGAAAAAAATATCCACGTCAGCTATGCTTTCAGTTTTCCTGTTTGGTCTTATATTTGAAATTCATGTTGAATTCCCAACAATTCTCACTTTCGTAAACAACCCTGCTAATTATTTCCCCAAAACGATTTTACATCACTGCTTGTACATATTAGGAAATCTTAGTTTTTAAGTATTAGTTATAAGTCATACATTATAATAAAGAACAGGGACTTAAGACCTGTAAGCTTTTGAACATTTAGATTTTCGCCTAGATTTCCTGGAAATAAGCAAACAAGTCTCATTCTGTAATGCGAAGTAATTTATCCATTTATACTTTAATAACATGAAAACAGGACACAGAAAAAGATGGAAAATATATAAACATAATGAGTAGAATGTTATTATACTAAACAAAGTGACATGCCTGAATACATTATAATGCTTTTTTCCCGCAACAATTATATTTATTACATTTATTTATAGCTATTTTCTCTATTTACAGAAACACATCTCATCATCCTTGAAGTTTTGTGTTTATATATTTATTTATATGCATGTTATAAATATATTTATGCAAAATGCCAAGTATAAAGACAGATTGTTGCTTGTCATTTAGCAAATAAAACCAATCCTAATGGCAAGAAATCATTAAGATAATATAATCACACAATCTTAACATCTCATTCATTGAATGGTACAGACTAGTACAGCTAAGTGCGTGGAAGCTTCCCAAGGTAACACTTTGTCAATTTTCTAACTGATAGCCACTCTTTTACAGTCATCTTCATAATCAATTTCCTGACTTTACCGTCAGGGAAAATTCTGTTTATTTTCTTGATTACCTGAGCCATAAACAGTTACCTTATTTACAACAAACAGGGAACTTCAGTATGTTTTGTCATTTCTCACTGGGTTCTGTGCATGCTGGCATAGCCTGGCATAGCATGTAAATGTTAAAAACGATTCCCTGTTCATTTCTTAAGAGTCTGCATGAGTGAAGATGGAAGCTCGGATGATGTGAAATGTGTAGCAGAGGTAAAAATAATTCTGATTAACTCAACTACAAACCTTGCCTCAGTAAATATTTCAGTAAATGTTTCAGTATCTTTATGGGTGGTAAGGAGGTGGGAGCAGGTAACTAACAGGCAGAACCAAACGAGGAGAAACGCCTTTTAACTATGATGACTAGGTGCAAATTCCAAATTGTTCCGTCAAATTATTGACTGCAGAAGTAGAAGTAATGAAGTCCCAACACCACCAATAGCATGAAAACAGAGTTTTGGGCTAAAATAACATAAATAAAAACGTGGGAAATTGGAAATGCGTCACATTACCAATTTGGTTAAATTGGCTTGGAATTTCAATTCCCATTGAATTTCCAATAATTCACACTATAATGAGATTTTCTAACATGGTTACCAAATATTTGATTTGTTGTTTGAAACCATTTGTTTTAACTGATAAATCTTGCTAAGCTAACCAACATCAGGAATGGAGGTGTAGTTGGCCAAGATAATTTATGGGGAGCAGACCTTGAACCTACAGGAGTAAACATGACAATGCCATAGGTTTCCACAGCAATTGGTACACATTTAAGCTTTTGTTTAAGAAATGCTCTTTTACAAATACCCTAATATGCCTAGAGTTGAACGGAGATGATCTAAAAACTGCTAAATTATATCAGTTTTACCTTTATCGGGAAAATGGTATTTGGTTACAAGAGACAACCTTGTCTCATCTAACAGATTCTAACCCATAAGTCGCCCATAATTCTTAAATGTAACTTTACTTTAACACCTAATAATTTACAGAAAACATAATAGTCTCACAAATTAAATATTGTTTACTTATTGATGCTAGTTGGCAACAGAGGTGAAAGAAGGCCACAGTTTTTTTATTTATTTTTTTTCCCAACGTTAAAAGTTTCCACTTAAATAATGACAAATCTAGATTATAAATGGTATGATTGCCTCCTCCGACCTCCAAATGCATCTTAAACTTGAACTAAATAGCAAGCACCAGACACCATATTAATTCATTACTCTATAATTTTTGGCTCCAAAGTCTGAGTCTACTGAAGCCAGGGGGAACTAATGAAAAAGCATTTTTCATGTCTGCTACATTTGACTTAGCGCTTAGTTGCTTTAATGAATTGCATTTCAGATTCACTTACAGGCTCATTAAGGATTTACATACTAACATTTTGAAATGATACAGTAATAGATGAAGTAGGAGGAAATGGCCGTATACTGACATGCCTTTCACAAGCCTTGCCCGAGACTGGTAAATGTGTATTTGTTTTCTGTATGGATAGTTAGGTATAACTTGGTTACTGTCTTACATCAGATACAACCATATTGTAAGCTGTTTCTTGGCTATAAACCCTGTAATCCCATCATTTGGTCATTTACCCACTTTAGCTGTTCTTTTGGTCTATTTCAGCTCCTCTTCCTTAAGTAGTATACCAGGATACTAGCAGTCTCTACCTCTCTAGTTCCTCTCCCAGCATGTCATAATGTCAAAGACTGAATTAATGATGGCAGGTACAAATTATTATTATTTTTGGCATTTAAATACCGCCAAATTATTCTGCAATACCTTACAATATTATAATGGGGGAAATGTAACAATAAATGAGGCAGTCCCAAAATGTTAGAGGAACAGTAGGTTGATATGTACCTTGCTCGAAATAGCTTACAATCCAGAAATAGCTGCTGTTGTTCTGGACTGCAACTCCGAATTATCATGTATGTCCCAGTTCTACCCTGATTTTGATTGTGAAATACTGATAATATACTACTGATATTTAGTGCCCTTTGATTCACAATGTAAATTATGGAATTTAAAAATGTTTTGCACTTATATAAAACAAAACCTATTTTGGGCAGATTAATATTTATTTTTTTAAAGTGGTCATGAAGGTAGGAGTCTGGATGTGCAGTAACAAACTCAACTACTTTTTGTAGCTACAAAACATGCAATTAATGTTTTTATTAATTCATTCATTCATGAACATCTTATCTATTATAAAAATGAACATCTAAATACAATTTCTCAAGGTAAAATAATATCCCCAAATTAGAACTTGTGGTGGTGATGATCACTACGTGTACTGACTCTTAAAGCTGCTTCTGCATATGTACCTATTCACATATTTTAGATGTTGCCTATTTTATTTTAATTAAATATTCTCATTGTCTCTAACACAGACAGTTTTATATCGCAAATGCCTTTTAAAAGATAGCAGGAATTATATGTGCCTCTTTCAACTTGATCCCATCATAAGACGGTTGTTGGTGAACATCACCAAGTCGATACTTTGGGTCGCTTTCTCAAGGAGCTTAAAGAAGTAAATATATTAAATATCTTGGTCATTTGTGCAGCTTGTTCTTGAAAGATATATCCTCATTAATCCATTAGCCAGCCTACATAACTGTATTACATCAAAGGGCATTCTGTGTATACAGTAGCACAGTTATCCCATTGAATAAAGTATCAATGAAAACTCTTAGTATAGAAAAAGGAGAATGATGGCTACAAGTTCAAGCATGAACACACAAGCAGCTTTACAATAAGCCATTGTTACATAGTATCCTTTGTCTATGTTATATTATTAATCCAATGTGATGTATTATATTCTCAGCTCAGCACAGTTGGTAACTATGAATGGTAACTATACATAATGTATGATCACCTTCTCATTTTAATTAACCTAAATCAGCTTTACTTCATGAATAAGCTCATGGTGACAAAGAGGAACCCCCAGCACATCAATCCAACTGAAAACTATACCCCCTAAAATAGAGCTCTGTGTTCTAAAATAGACATGGCTCCATCTTAGTACAAACTCCATTTTGAGGAACAGGTAAGGGGCAAAGTATACTATCTGGTAACACAGATAATAATTAGCTATTCTCAACAATGAATCACTAAAATAATAATTCAAAACAGCTTTTAGCATTCTAAGGATATGCAATGATCTCACCAATGAAGATAGACTGTATGATTTCACAGAAAGATTGTCTGTGTTCTTAATACAGGCCCATAGATAAGATAATCAGAGAAATACATCAGTAGGACTTCTACTACCGCTTCATAAATGTACTAGTAGATTTCCAGGGATTTGTTTATTTCCACCATAATTTTATTTTATGCTTTTTTTTTTTTAATTTGGTGCATCCATCCATATTATATATCGTTTTTAAACAACTAATATAACATTCTTTACCAAACAGTGACAGGAAATTTGATTAAGCTGATAGCAACCTCAGTATTAACTTTGGCAGCAATTTATTTTATTCTTTGATAAAATGATAGGCAACTAAGAGAGATATTTACCCTTATACATAAAACCTTTAGCAACCATGCTCTTTCCCATCTCTCCTCGATCACCTTCCACAATACCACTACATATAGTCTCTCTGCTACTCCACAGCCCTCAATAAACCGTCATATCCATGGTCTTCTTCGTAATTCTGTTTATTCTTATTCCTAGTGTATACAGAATTAAATTAGAAGAGATTTGAGGACTAAGGGGTAACCTTTAGTTTAATTTCCAAATAAAAAGAAATTATCTTCAAAAACTGAGAATGCCGGAGCTTTTCTTCTTTTATGATAGTTTTTTCTTCTTTTCTTCTTTTATGATAGTTTTCCTTTCTGTATAATGTGGGAAGTAATCACATCTATTTTAGATGTGGTGTACTGAGGACACAAAGGTCTGATATGCTCCTTCCTCTTGAGACTGTCCATTTTTAGCATCCCAACTGACACAAGTTGCATGCTTTTCATTTACAGGAAGCAAGACAAAGCAGTGATGTCACTTCCTGCTAATGGATCTCATGTTAGCACATGATTATACTCTATATAGAATGCACAGCAAGAAATCCCCATGGTATTTTATATTTAGTGTGTATTTTCCTTTCAACCAATTATCTCTATTAATAGTCAGTTATTGCAATTCTCCTGGTACAAGCAGACTGAATTGCAATCAGCAAACAATATAACTCCGTTGGTATTGATGAGAAAGCATCTCGTCTCTACATCTATTATAGTTGTACTGTCTTGGTATTTGCAGTCAACAGGGATATTAACAAATATGTTCGATTAATTAGTCCATGTAATAGTTTTTAGACATCGCACAACGGATGGGTGTTATTGCTAAAATGAATGAAGCAAAAACATTTAAAAAAATTTAAAGTAAACCTGCTATTTGCAAATCCAGGTGCATTCGCCTTCAGACATTATGTGATATGTTTGCTTTAAATTTTCTAGGACTTCATCCATTGACTATAACTACATGCAAAATTAAAGTTCTGCTTTAACAGAGGTGCCTTCATGAATTAATGTCTACTCTTCAAAATTTAATTTATTTCGTGCTGGCTGAGGCTAATATTTTAAAGAAGATATACCAAGAAATACTACTATTGCTCTTCTAGACCTCATTTACTCCCCTTTTGCCAGCCAGGATATATCTTGTATACCTGTCAACTGTTGCGAATTCTGCAAACTTGTTGTTCAGCTTATGAAGTTCACATAAATTGCAACATAAATTATGAATCACAAATTCATTGCTAGATGAAGGAGCAATACTCTTCTTATGATCTAATTATGATTAGTCCTTAATTTTGCCAATTTGATACGCATCCTGTCAACATGCTAAGCCCGAGATTAACTGTGCCACTAGCATGCCTCCATAAGGTCCTAGCTCGCACTGCCTGCCATTGGTGGAAGGTCTTCATTGACTAGCTGTTGAATTCTAGATAGAGAACCGATCACGAGTTATCTGCTTGGTGCTCGTGCAGGGTTGTTCGTTAAACCAGGAACTGTCAGAAACAGACCAGGGAATTTCAATTTTTAAATCAAACAGTTGGAAAATAGCTGAGTTGCAACATTTTGCAAATAGATTATTTGGCCTAAAATTTGAAATTCTCATGAAAAGTGCTGTCTTGTAGTATTTAATAGTCCTACACTGCTGGAGGGAAGCAATGTTCACAGTTGGTCACATCATTCTTTTTCTGGTAGTATATGGAACATTTATCTTGGTCATATATGATGTATACCTTCCAACTGTAGCAAATTCTGGGAATTTGCTGTTCTGAATCATCACTATACAGTGCTGTAAAAGTTGGTCTGGTTGACATGTCAGGGTTTTTTTAGGGTCCTGAGGAAAGTCCCAAACGCAGCTGAAATGTCAATCAAACCAACTTTTATCACACTGTATTGTGATGATCCAAAAGGAACTATAAAAGAAAACTTGTAATTTTGAAAAGACTGTGAGCGCTACCAAACTTCTTTGATTCTGTATAACAACAGTCAGGTCTGAGCACCTTTAAAAAGCAAAAGTGCAAGGACTTTCTCTATATTAATAACCTTAACATCAGTCAGTGTGAAAGGACTACTGTAAGCTGCATTGCCGGTAATGAACAAGTGAACAAACTCTACAGTGTTTGTATTATCTGTCCTGGGCATTTTTCTGAATAAAAGTTGCTATCTGGAAGTCGGTGGGTTCATAGGCGTGCGTACGACGTTTGCCGGGTGTGCCTGGGCACACCCTAGTCCCTGCGGTCTGCACTATGTGCCTCCCTCCGTGGGCCGGTGAGGGAGATCACCGGCCCACAGCAGCATGGAGGGAGGCAGGAGAGGACCCGGGAAGCTCTAGCCAGCAGCTCCACTGGGTTCCTCTCACAAGGTCGGAGCGTTGCCGCGGCAACGCTCAGATCTTGCGAGAGTGAACTCTACCCCCTCAGGCTAGAGTTCACTCACCACTGGACCACCAGGGATGGCAGCAGCACTGTACCCCCTCCCTATAAAAAGGTAAGAAGGGAGGGGGCTATTAACTAAATGGTCTCCTCACCCCACCCCATACAATACACACAAACAGCACCCACACACACACAGCACACACAAACTAACAGCACCCTTACACACACAGCACACACACACACTAACAGCACCCATACACACACAGCGCCCTCACACACAGCACCCTTACACATACACACAGCTCACACTAATAGCACCCTTACACACACAACGCCTTCACACACAGCACCCTTACACATACATACACACACACACAGCACACACTAACAGCACCCTTACTCACACAGCACCCTCATACACAGCACTCACACACACATACACACGCAGCACACACTAACAGCACCCTCACGCATACATACACACAGCACCCTCACACATACACACACAGCACACACTAACAGCACCCTCACACACACACATATCACCCTCACACACAGCACCCTTACACATACACACACACAGCACACACTAACAGCACCCTTACACACAGCACCCTTACACACACACTAACAGCACCCTCACACACACACAGCACCCTTACACACACACACACACACACACACACACCCCTCACAAACACAGCACCCTCACACATAGCACCCTTACAAACACACACTAACAGCACCCTCACACACGCAGTGCCCTCACACACACACCGCACCCTCACACACACAGCACCCTTACACTCACACAGCGTCCTCACATACAGCACCCTCACACTCACACAGCGCTCTTACAAACACAGCACCCACACACACACACACAGCGCCCACACACACACAGCACCCTCACACACATTGTGTGTATGTGTGTATATATATATATATATATATATATATATATATATATACGTGGCGTGTGTGTTGGTGCTTTCTGGTGCACACCCTTATGCAATAGGCTGCGCACGCCTATGGGTGTCTTCCTGCGCCTGTATAACCCGGTAAAGTAGTTCATACAACACAAGATGGTTGATTCAGAGTGGAGGTTGGAGAGAAGAAGAACAAAAGATGAAGAGAAGTAGTATTATTAGTATTATCACTATTATTATTTTAAAACAACAGAGGCAATTATTTTTCATGTCCTGCCTATGACTATGAAGTTAAAAAATGTTGGATTTAGGAACCCCGAGGTTAAGATTTAAATATGGTGTCTCAGTTATTACAGCATTTCAGCACAATAATTCCCCATGTTCAGGAGTAAGACTTTCTTTTATATTTTAATTTACACACTCTTTATATAAATGCTATTCCTACAAGCACCGTAGACTTGTTACAATAAAAAGCCCTGGCAGGAAAACAGTCTCCGCAGACTTCATTATTTTATTTTTTGAAGCACATAACTAAAACTTGTATATTTAGACACTTCAGGCTGAAGCGCACAAAAAAAAAATCCAATGCTTGAACCAAACATATGTGTTAAAAGCAATTTTATTCAGAACAAGTTTAAACATTAAACAGATGTAGCGGACTTGGAGCTACATGTTAGACTGCTGATGAGAGATACACGGGTCAATTCAAAAAAGAAGAAAAAAAAAATCTTCCAGTAATCTTGCTTCTGTTAACCCTGTTTGATCAGAATTCATCTGTCAAAAAGACCCCAGCGGTGAATCCAGCACATTAAAACCACAATAAATAAGATTGCTTTGGTTATCTGTGAATTAAAGACAGCTGCAGTGAAACCCTTATTTCAACGGGGGGCTGGGAACTGTTACTTTAAAACAAGTTTTACTTCTGTATTGCTAATTTCACTGGAGACCTCCCCCCCCCCCCCCGAAAACCAGATCTAACTGAAGCAGAAAACGAGGCATAAAATAATGGTTGCATATCAGTCTTTTTAATAATGGTCTCCTCTGCTCGGAATTAACGAGGCTCTAGCAGAGAATTCTACTTGAGCTGAATCTTTTTCTCCCCCTTTGAACTCCAAAAATCAGCAGGATTTGAAGACGCATTAATGTAGTATTATTTTACAAGAAGTAAATAATGTAATAGAATCTATATGAAAAACAGCAGGAGCGTAGCACTGTCATACTGAATTCCGAGAATTCAAGCACAAATGTGTAACGACTTATCCTGCAGCAATCTTTTACCACCACGTTGACAATTTTCGATTTTCTCAATGATCTTAGCTTTTTAGTGTCTACCAAACTTTAAATTCCTGTGTTTTCTTATATAACGTTAAGTTAAAATTACACAGGGAGTCCCAGTTATCATTACAATTTAATATGAAGGGAGTCCAAAACTATTATAAGGGGTACAGAGAGGCAAAATATTGATATTGGTCCACCGTGGGCTTAGATTTGCATACCATTACCCAGAATTCCCAGTAGCTGTGCACACAACAGAATCTCTGTTTTTTGTTCCGGTGGAAAGTAGCTTTGGAAATGGCTCAGAGCTAATATATATTTCCAAAAGTCAATTTTATTTTATCTTTTTTTTTTTCTTTGCTTATTTTAATAACATTTCAAGCACATGGGAAGCAGAAGTAGAAAGTTGGTTTGTAAGAATTGGGCTAACATATTTATATATAAATAAAATATTATATATATAACTCTGTCGAGGGATTTAAGTGAACATGCCAGAGCCTAACTTTCAAATTACAGACTAAAAGGATATAAATGTCAATTATGGCTGGTTTTCTGCTTTTAAAGGGACAGTCTAAGCACCTCAACCATCATAGTTCTTCTTAAAAGTGTATTAATTGTAAGCTCTTCATAGATTGTAAGCTCGTTTGAGCAGTGCTTTCTTCAACTCTTGACTTGTTATATTCCGTATGCAAATTACTTGTCAAATATCCATTTTAAAATTGTAAAGCACTGCGGAATAATCATAGTATATTGCTGTAAATCTATTCCTAATAATATTAATAATAATGGTTATATTGCTATAAATCTATTTGTCCATCCTCAGGTTTTTTTTTTGTCAGACCGATTCAGAATGGTTGGAATAAAAATAAATTTGGCTCTCCTCAGCGGTTTTAGACCTTTTTTCCTTCAGTAGCACTGATAACGTGAACATTTAAAATCTGTATCACATTATTTTGTCCAATCTGGGAAACATCGATATGTTTAGGATGTTGGGCTAATCATTTGAAAAATAAATTATATAAATGTAGATTTCAGTAGTGCTTAGCCTAGTGCAAACATGGTTTTTGCCAAATTTTTTTTTACTTTAGTATCAAATACAGTTCCAGTTCTGCTTTGGGTTAATAATTAATCATGGGAACTGTAGTTCTGGAGGTTTATATATTGACCATCTTTGTTCTAGTGCAGGGTTCTCCAAAATCTGACCCTCAAGATGTTGCTGAACTACAACTTCCATGATTCTTTGAATGCAATAGATAGCCAGAGAATCATGTAGTTTAGCAACATCTGGAGGACCAGAGTTTGGAGAACCCTTTTCTAGAGCAATAAACACGATTTAACCCCTTAAGGATACATGACATGTGTGACATGTCGTGATTCCCTTTTATTCCAGAAGTTTGGTCCTTAAGGGGTTAGACAAAGTTATCACTTGAAACAGTTTGAACTATTATCTGTTAAAATGCATTGAGAGCTAAGATGTAATTAGACCTCAGAAGAGACATACTTGTTAAACATCAATCCCTGAGCTTCACACTCAATATTATCAGTAATACGTAGCAAGAGGATTACTCAACTATATTCAAAATTAGTTGTTAGATACATGCTAATTAGAGAATTACTGAAACTTTATCGTCATTGCAACTCAATGTTTTTCTCCCTGGAATATAATATGTCTATAATACCTAGACCTTATCTTTTTGTGTATGCAAATATAATTCTCACAAGAAACAATTAATTTAACCATTTCAAGTTCAAACACATGTTGATATCGATATTGATTTTGAATCTGTCAAAGCAACAAGTGATTCGTCTTGACTTATTCCTGGAGGAATAAGAATGTGGTATAAAAAAACCTATTGAAGCGCTAAATAATTCTATCTGGCCTGTGTAGGGGTGCTTTAAACTTACCCCACAAATACAATGTTGTAAAATACTCAAAGACACATAAAATGACAAGAAAAACAAGATAAAAAAATAATAGTGCAGATGGTACAAAATAGTTCTAGTTTAGTATTAGACAAAAAGCTAGAACTACTCACATGTTCTGGAGCCTATATAATATTGGCTCTGTAGGATGAACCTTTATGCTTTTAGGACAGCAACACACCACTCTCACTGTATCATCTCCTCCAGAGGGGATATAAGAAGAGAAACAACCAATGTGCAGTATCTTTCAATTGTGAACTTAAATCTAAGGTCAATATTAACCTCACCTTATTTAGAGCCTTCAAATCCTGGCTCTAAGGGTAACAAGCAGAGTGACAATTATCTGGGGGTGGCACCACCCCAATGAAGATTCTCTAAGGCTTCAGAGGACTTTGTTGGAAAAAAATTAAGATGTATTACAAATTAAAACATATATAGTAAATACTATGGAGTATTGAACTTGGGCTTGGACTATTCCACCACATGGGACCAAAGGAGGAGGGAATTTAAAAGACAGCAGATTCCTGAGGCTACAGTATAGCTGACTGAGGAAGCTCATGGATGAGTGAAACACGTTTCAGCAGATTTAGACTTTTTATTGGACTACTTTTATTCTCCATCTATTCTTCAGTCACGCACCTTTCTACATTTTAGTTTCCATTTCCGGAGTAAATAAAATTTTTACATTGTGCTAGCAAAATCTCTAGAAAATGTATAGATGGTTGTGAAAACTTAATTTTAATGTTGCCCCCCCCCCCCCCTCCCACATGACAGACTGCCGATGTCTGTCATGCAGTGAAGTAACCTACAGCAAGCTACGAACCTCCTCCAGCTGTCCTCATGGCCCTTCTTCTTCTCTAGATCACACACATGCCGAGCACAAGTTGGCGGTCTTGGATGAAGAACTGTCAAATTACTTCTTGCCAGCAACGTAGTTCCACACTTTAGAAGTCATTACAGACCTGCCCTGCCACACTTTGTCATTTGGTAAAGTAAGTTTTTTAAATACATACATTTTCACTTTTAATCAATCTTAAAATTAATAATTGGTTTTATGCTGTCATCATTTTCTCATATATTGTGTATCTTTTTCCCTATATTTTTTCTATTTATATGGGCATTGTTTTTATTCCCTATACATCTTTCTTCACCAAAATTAATTTCTAATAAATAATTTACTAAACTATCTTTGTGTGTTATTTTTTTTTAATTTTCTGTACGTATGTGTATACCTCTATTTTTCTAGATCTACATGCAGATATATATATATATATATATATATATATATATATATATATATATATATATATATATATATATATATATATATATATATATATATATATAAAACATTTTGATGATGTGTACATGTGTGTTCCTGGGTATATTTATACATACACTCAATAGGAGAGACATAGAAGAGGATTTACATGTAACAGCTCTTTGCCCGGTGATGGTCAATGTGACAGCACTGGTCATAGTGCAAAATATTGCATATACAGCATGATAGATGTAGAAATTAAGAAATTTGTTGACTTTAAAGTGGTCCAGCTTGAACAATGTACATCCTTTGTTGTGCTTGAAAAAAAAAAAGCTTTCAACAATGTTTTGACAGAGTACTCCCAGAGGACAGTGATGTGCATATTATGGCAAGAGATACACGTGTTAGTATTTGAAAACTGTTAACAGACAAATACAAAACAGTGAACCATCGGTTTGATATTTGGCAAATCTCTTTACAAAATATTGCTTTAAATCAGCAAAGAAAACTTGTGCAAAGACATCAGTTTATGTATTTACTTTCCAGTGAAGCATTTCTGGTGGAAAATGACCCGAATTACTTAAGAGATATACATTTTTAGTGCACACTGTGCACACTATAAATTCACAGTACACACTAAACACAGTACACACAATACATTAATGGTACATTCTGTTCACTGTACACACCTTACACAGAATAAATCGCTAAAAAAAATTAAATCTGTAGAACTCAGTAGAACCAATACATTACACATTATATTGAAGTATACAGGGACTGTGTACTACATGGGAAGGAAGCCTACAGTATATCCATGCTAATTTACATTTGCAATAATTTTGAAAAGCAAAACATTGTTATTCCCTCTTACTTCTAGATCATGCAGATGGATGGGGGAAGAGGGGAGGGGGTTTCCTTGGTGACCCAGACTTATTGCACAGGGTTTGTCCCAGACAGGCTTCTGAGCATTGCGGTGGTAATGTGGTAATATGCCAAACTGCAGAGAGGGAGCAATATAATTACGAGGTCCCCTCATTCCTCCCCACATTCCTCCCCACATTGTAGCTGCAAACATTCCATTTTACAATGTAGGCAGCCTAGACTTACCAGCTCAAGTCTCCTACTGTAACAATACTTACCCAGTCCGCGTGCCAGCAGGGGTCCTCTGATCAAGCCGCATGCGGCTTGAGCACTCCTGCCTCTAGGCGAGCCGCGTGCGGCTTGAAAACTCTTTGCACGCCGAACAGTCTGAACAGGCGCGCGGCCCGTACAGTATTGGGAACACTGCTCGTATCACAAGCATGTTCTTAAAGGGGAAATGGGAGCCTAACCTTGCGGTTGGCTCCCATTGGCCCACGTCATTCCGACGCCCCCATTCACGCAAGTTTTGTGGTGCTGGCATGACATGGAACAATCAAATTAAAAATGAAAGTATTTAAACTTACCTGACCCTAGATTCTGCACCCTGTTGTGGTTTCTGTTCCCAGTACCCTTTAGTGTGTTCCTAGTGATTTGTATTTTATTCTTGTATTGACCTTGGCGTTGTTTCTTGAATCTGAGTTTCTCATTTACCCTTGCCTGTCTTGTTTTCCCATCTGATTTTTACCGTGTACCTGACTCTAGCTAGTTCTCGTTTTCACTGTCTCTCCATTACCCTAACCTTTGCTCGTATTTTGACTACGCTTTTCTCTGTCTAACGTTAAGTCCAGCCACTCTCAGGCCCAGTAAGATGTTTATATTTTATTAGTTTGTTCCTTGCTATCCTAAACTCTGCGTGTTAGGGTTAAAAGTCCATGACATTACAATAGGGACAAAAATGCAGCTAAAGCCCTTAAAGAATGGAGACAACTCTTGCAAGGGTCTAAGGATCCTGTTATCATTTTTACAGATCATAAACATCTGTCTTATCTCAGCAAAGCTAAATACTTATCTTCTAGATAAGCCAGGTGGTCTCTGTTTTTATCCCACTTTAACATTATCATAAACTTAACCTCAAACCTGACACTCTATCCAGACAATTTGAGACTGCAGACACCCAAGAGATGGACCTCACCCCTATTGTTCCCCGTGAGAGAATTGTTGTTACCACCCTTCTTTCTATTTCTTCATCTATATTGAAAGACATACAATCCAAACAAAATAATGCTCCCATAAGTACACCTCCTGATAAATTGTTTGTAGCTCCTCATGAAAGGCATTAGTTAATGTGCCTTTTTCATGATACTAAGACGGCAGGACAACCTGGTATATTCAAAACATTTTCTGCTTTCTCTCATAATTTCTGGTGGCCCAATATGCACAGGGACATTTAAGAGTATTGAACAAAAAATAAATATATTGGAGACTCACCGAGGTGAGGCTCATAAGCTGGGTTTAATACAATACATACTGAATAACTTAATACATATAATAATGACTAAACCAGACGCACTGTAAGTAGATGCAGTATCTATATGATCTAATTGGTAACTCCAGGTATACGGTATTGGGTTCTAGTCAAAATACTTTATAATGTTCTTAGCAGAACAGAAATCCAAGAGAACACACAAATACCAAAAGAGTACCAAATAAATAAGATACGAAAGAGGGAAGATAGAATATGAGGCTGGAGTAGTAGTGGTGGATTCTCTAAACAGTGGAAAATTGGAGAGTCCACCAGAGTATAGATGGTACACTTACCGAAATGGTACCATATAGGGTATAAATCCTGAATCTTAAAAGTTTTAAGATTCAGGATTTATACCCTATATGGTACCATTTCGGTAAGTGTACCATCTATACTCTGGTGGACTCTCCAATTTTCCACTGTTTAGAGAATCCACCACTACTACTCCAGCCTCATATTCTATCTTCCCTCTTTCGTATCTTATTTATTTGGTACTCCTTTGGTATTTGTGTGTTCTCTTGGATTTCTGTTCTGCTAAGAACATTATAAAGTATTTTGACTAGAACCCAATACCGTATACCTGGAGTTACCAATTAGATCATATAGATACTGCATCTACTTACAGTGCGTCTGGTTTAGTCATTATTATATGTATTAAGTTATTCAGTATGTATTGTATTAAACCCAGCTTATGAGCCTCACCTCGGTGAGTCTCCAATATATTTATTTTTTGTTCAATACTTTAATTTGGGTACAAGCCCTATATGGTGGAACTGGAACCACCAAACTGACCTCAGTTTGTCACACACTCTCATAACTATATGAGGTGTTTGACACACTTCTTCTATTTCATTCACATTTAAGAGTATGTGCAATCCTGTGTCACTTGTGCTAGTGTGAAGTATTCTCATAAGATAGATTCTCTAAGTTGTCATCCTCTAAGGAGCTGGCTGTAGTATTCTCCGGGGGGGAGGAGGGGGGGTTAGATTACATGGTATACCTGGTTCCAGTGTATCTGACAGAGGAAGCCAATTCATGTCCCAGTTTTGGAGAACCTTTTGCTCAGAGATGTGTATTTTATTATCAGTTTCTTCTGCCTATACCCCCCAGTATAAGGGTGCTGCTGAGCCAGCCAGTCAGTCCCTAGAGCAATATCTACGTTGTTTTGTTTCCCGTCACCAGAATGATTGGTCTGACCTGCTTCCTTGGGCTGAATTCGCTTGCAAAATTGCTGCGCATGAGTCTTTTGATAACAGCCCTTTTGATGTTGTTTATGGCTGGCATCCTGTTGTTCTCCCGTCCGCATTCTCTTTGCAGGGAATGCTGGTTCTGGACGAACATTTGGCTGGTATACATAGTACTTGGGAGCAGGTACAGTGTTCCTTGCTGAAATCTGCGGCTCGGCAGAAGATTCAGGCTGAAAGGCATCATAGGGCAGCTCCCTCTTCTGTTGTGGGGAATAAGGTATGGCTTTCTAACAGTAACATTCAAATTCTAAATGAAAGTATTTAAACTTACCTGGCCCTAGATTATGTGCCATATTGTGGTTTCTGTTCCCAGTACCCTTTAGTGCGTTCCTATTGATTTGTATTAAATTCTGGTATTGACCTTGGCTTTGTTTCCTGACTCTGAGTTTCTCGTTTACCTTTGCCTGTCTTGTTTGTCCATCTGTCTTGTTTGTCCTGTCTTGTTTGTCCTCCTGGCTCGTATTTTAAGTATGCTTTTCTCTGTCTAAAGTCAAGTCTGGCCTCTCTAAGACCCGGTAAGGTGTTTGTAAGGTGTTTATATTTTATTAGTTTGTTCCTTGCTATGCTAAACTCTGCATGTCAGGGTTAATACTCCGTGACACCTACCCGCTTTGAAAACCACGTGTGGAAGACTTAATCCAATTATACTGTCCTCTCCAAGAGCCCCAGGATCCCCAGTTCTCCACACTTCAGAAGTTACTCCATGCAGTCAATGTGCTGGCATTGAAGCCAGCACATGTAAGTCTACAGAGGGGATTGCCAGGCATAGGGAGAGCCATCTGAGGCTTTTCCAAACACAGGAGGTGCTGGGAGGCATTGTATGCCCACAAAAGCTTGCTAATGGCAGTGCTTGATCAGTTCCACAGGAGGTGAATATATTTAAACCTTGGAACAGAAGAAAAAAAATGTGATAGTAATTAATTAATTCATTTTATTTGCAGACATTTTCTGAGAGGAGTACAGATTCACTTTAAAGTTCAATTAATGGAGCATCAGATAAAAACTCCTGAAGTAAACACACTGTGCTGTCACATGTAATTCAAAATAAAACCATTCTCTCATGTAGGTTGTGTGAGTTTAAGATAGGGGAGGTGTGGCTAGGCTGCATAAACAGAAACAAAAGTGATTTAACACCTAAATGGCAGAAAATAGAGCAATGCTACTGCAGGGGCATGTTCTTCGTTAAGCTAAAGCTGTTTTGCTGCTAAGAGTCTGGCTTTAATTGTACCACCAGGAAAACATATAATGCCTTCTGTGCCATACAATATTAAAAGCACAGTGCCAGTGGAATGCTTTGGGCCATGGCATTGAGCTAAATGGACCATACCTCCTTCTTACAGTACAATTCTTACACTACATTGAGGTTACTTGTTTGTAGTTTTGTCATTATAGCATGGAATATCATGGTCCTCTGTCTCTGATGCTCTGAAACATGTCACTCAACATCAAAATAATACCACACATTTTGATCTGAATATGAGTTTACCTTTTCACACCATTGTCTGAACAAATAGAACGTGTTTTTTCCTTTTTTTTTGTTTGAGGGGTGAGGACAAGAATGTTTAGCAGAACTCTACTTTGAGAAATTAGTTAATTTTCAATTTCTCTTTTCACTTCATACATGTTTATTGTGTTATAAATAAACCATTGTGAGAATAAGACAGTGGATAAGTTAAATTATAGAAATTTTAGATTTTTAATCATTTCACCTTCCCTAATCAATTCCGCTTTATCTTTTATGTATCATTGAAGGATACATTCTAAAATGAGGTTTTTCTTTCGAAATCTTCTAAACAACAAAGTCACTTTGCTGCAAATCGTTTCCCGTTACTATGACAATGTTGGAAACGTAGTCCCAGTTAATACTAATTGATTTCCCTTTTTATTGCAGTTTACTAACGAATGATTACAAGAAGACCACAAGCATGGGTCAAAAGTGTCCCAAACAAATGTTACGGAAAAATAGATATGGAAAGTTCATTATGTTTTTTTAATTAATAGCTCTAATTGTATATTATTTTCACAGCATAATCCAAAATGCTGTCTTCAGAAGGCAATAAGTCAATGGTTTAATAGCACAGAGGACATTTCACACCGTAGCTTGCTGACCCAAACATATCACACCTTCCGCTCAAAGCAGAAACAAGAAATACTAATAAACTCTGGTTGGATGTCCTTGGATTTAGAGGTCATACATAAATAAAGATTCTGCTCTCTTATTTCACAACTTCTAAGGAAAATGTTTGTTGCACAGATACATGTTTTCCAAAAGGACATTTCAAGCGAATGCTCATGGACAAAAATAGTACTGAACAAATGGAGGGATGTCAATCATTTTTTAAATTGAGAACAGCGCAATAATTTAGCTAATGTTCGGATGGACTGTAAACTCCACTGCACATCACTCAGGATGGATTTATTTAAAGACATTATAAACTTGAAAGAAGGTCAGAGAGTTAAGGGGTTTGTGGCTCTGCAGAAGACAAATGCACACAAATTAATATTTACATTTGCTTTTTTTCAGTCCAGGTTTTCAAAGTCATGTTTATCTAAAAAGAAAAGTGACCCTGATTGTAGACAAAAGACAATCTGTTTGATATACTAGTTAGATCTCTGTTTTAGTAGTAAGTACAAACTTTTTTTTTTAGTTTTTTTCTATTTCATCACCGTTTAGGAAAGTCATTAGAAGTTTGAAAACTCTCAAAATGTTTACAAATAAGACAAAGATCACTTGTTCTCTTATTTCTCTGCTCTATAGCATGAAAACATGAAAACCAAACTCGATATATACATAAAGAGATGAGACGCTCACGGCAGAAAAGTTTCTTGTTCATTAGATCACATCAACATCATACAAGGTATTGGAAACAAGATTGTGGAAATGAGGAGGATAAAGCCTTATGTGTTTCAGTCAAAGGGTTTAATCATTTATTAAAACCTAAAATATCTGTGGTAGGGGGTTTATGCTGTGAGAAAAAGGTAAGGAATCTGTAATAACCATGGAAGCCAAATAAATATATTTCAGCATGCAACATGTTGCACTCAAAATAGCACAAGTTTTGCCTTGATAAATCTCATCCTTTGGATGTTTGGTGGTAGCACCATGGCAAAGATTGAATTTGAGAATGATATGAAGTAAGGCAAGTGGTTACCAGGATTATATATAGAATTATCTTTGCCTCTTATTAGGGATAAGACTAGGTATGTTATGAATTACGAACATTTTCTCTATTCCAAAACAGAACATGATCAGAATACCATATAAATAGGGTGATCGAATGGATATTTTGGTTGATTCAGGATCTGGAATTCATTTTTAGTGGAAATTAACCACTGCCACTGAAAACCAACTTTAAATCACTAAATTACAGTTTGAGATTTATTTATTTTTAGTAGTGATGTCCCGAACTGTTCGCTGGCGAATAGTTCCTGGCGAACATAGCTTGTTCGCGTTCGCCACGGATGGCGAACACATGCACTGTTCGGTCCGCCCCCTATTCGTCATCATTGAGTAAACTTTGACCCTGGCCTGTACCTCACAGTCAGCAGACACATTCCAGCCAATCAGCAGCAGACCCTCCCTCCCAGACCCTCTTACCTCCTGGACAGCATCCATTTTACATTCATTGTGAAGCTGCATTCTTAGTGAGAGTAGGGACAGTGTATCTGCTGCTGATTTGATAGGGAAATTGATAGCTAGGCTAGTGTATTCAGTGTCCACTACAGTCCTGAAGGACTCATCTGATCTCTGCTGTAAGGATAGCACCCCAAAAAGCCCTTTTTAGGGGTAGAACATCAGTCTGCTTTTTTTTCTGTGTAATGTAATTGCAGTTGCCTGCCTGCCAGCCAGCATGTCTGTCAGGCTCACAGCATATACTGTGCCCACTTGCCCAGTGCCACCACTCACTCACTGGTGTCACAATAGCTTGCATTTAAACAAAAAAAAGTTTTTGTCTGTAATATAATAGCAGTCAGTTTCCTTCACTAGTGTGCGTTTCAGGGCCTGCCCAGTGCCACCACTCACTCACTGGTGTCACAATAGATTGCATTTAACAAAAAAATAACTTTTTAGACTGTAATATAATAGCAGTCAGTTTCCTTCATGAGTGTGCGTTTCAGGGCCTGCCAGGGCACAGTGTCACACCAGTGCAACTCCTATCTGTTGTAACAGTAGTGTACATTTTAAAAAAAAACACAATTTTGACTGTAATAGATTGAATAGCAGTTAGTTGTCTGCAGCGTGTGTGTCAGGCTCACAGTGTATACTGTTCCCACTTGCCCAGTGCCACCACTCATATCTGGTGTCACAATAGCTTGCATTTAAAAAAAAAAAACTTTTTGGACTGTAATATAATAGCAGTCAGTTTCCTTCACACGTGTGCATTTCAGGTCTTGCCAGGGCACAGTGTCACACCAGTGCAACTCATATCTTGTGTAACAGTAGTGTACATTTTAAAAAAAAATACAATTTTGGCTGTAATAGATTAAATAGCAGATAGTTGTCTGCCAGCGTGTGTGTCAGGCTCACAGCGTATACTGTGCCCACTTGCCCAGTGCTACCACTCATATCTAATGTCCCAATAGCTTCCATTTAAAAAACACTAAACTTTTTGGACTGTAATAAAATAGCAGTCAGTTTCCTTCACTAGTGTGCGTTTCAGGGCCTGTCCAGTGCCACCACTCACTCACTGGTGTCACAATAGCTTGCATTTAAAAAAAAACCTAAACTTTTTTGACTGTAATATAATAGCAGTCAGTTTCCTTCACGAGTGTGCGTTTCAGGGCCTGCCAGGGCGCAGTGTCACACCAGTGCAACTCATATCTGGTGTAACAGTAGTGTACATTTAAAAAAAAAATTGACTGTAATAGATTGAAGAGCAGTTAGTTGTCTGCCAGCGTGTGTGTCAGGCTCACAGCGTATACTGTGCCCACTTGCCCAGTGCCACCACTCATATCTGGTGTCACAATAGCTTGCATTTAAAAAAAAAACTAAACTTTTTCGACTGTAATATAATAGCAGTCAGTTTTATTCACTAGTGTGCGTTTCGGGGATTGCCAGGGCACAGTGTCACACCAGTGCAACTCATATCTGTTGTAACAGTAGTGTACATTTTTAAAAAAAAAAATACAATTTTGATGGTAATAGATTGAATAGCAGTTAGTTGTCTGCCAGCGTGTGTGTCAGACTCACAGCGTATACTGTGCCCACTTGCCCAGTGGCACCACTCATATCTGGTGTCCCAATAGCTTGCATTTAAAAAAAACTAAACTTTTTTGACTGTAATATAATAGCAGTCAGTTTCCTTCACAAGTGTGCATTTCAGGGCCCGCCCAGTGCCATCACTCACTCACTGGTGTCCCAATAGCTTGCATTTAAAAAAAAACCTAAACTTTTTTGACTGTAATATAATAGCAGTCAGTTTCCTTCACGAGTGTGCGTTTCAGGGCCTACCAGGGCACAGTGTCACACCAGTGCCACTCATATCTGTTGTCACAGTAGCTTAAACGCATAGTGCAACTAATCGAAAAAAAAATGACAGGCAGAGGCAGGCCACCCCGCAGGGGCCGTCGTGGTCATGGTGCTGTGATTCCCTTTGGCCCTAGAATAATGCCCAGTGTTCAGAGGCCACGTACCCTGAACTTGAAAAGTTCTGAGGACATAGTTGACTGTCTAGCTTGGTTGCTTCTTCTTCGTACCCAGGTGTTAAACATTCCTAGTGGGAGGTGATTTTAGGAGTATATAAGGGCTGTTGTCATTAGCTTGGCTAATAGAGCTTGGTTGCTTCTTCTAAGTGTTGCTTCTAAGTGTCTGTGGTTGGAGATATTCTGGAGAGTTTTACAGAAGCTTCAACTGTCTAAGAGTTGTGCTAAGAGTTTTCTTCTTTTTTACTGTTACAGGTAAGATTCCTCTGTAGGAAAAGGTTACTGATTGCACAAGGTTTGATTTCCTGTTGGTAATTATATGGCATTTGATTGGATTAGGTAGCTACTTGCTATTGATTGCTGTTTAAATTAGCTATTGTTTGCTAATAAGCAGAGGCCTACCCAGGTGTTAAACATTCCTAGTGGGAGGTGATTTTAGGAGTATATAAGGGCTGTTATCATTAGCTTTGCTAATAGAGCTTGGTTGCTTCTTCTAAGTGTTGCTTCTAAGTGTCTGTGGTTGGAGATATTCTGGAGAGTTTTACAGAAGCTTCAACTGTCTAAGAGTTGTGCTAAGAGTTTTCTTCTTTTTTACTGTTACAGGTAAGATTCCTCTGTAGGAAAAGGTTACTGATTGCACAAGGTTTGATTTCCTGTTGGTAATTATATGGCATTTGATTGGATTAGGTAGCTACTTGCTATTGATTGCTGTTTAAATTAGCTATTGTTTGCTAATAAGCAGAGGCCTACCCAGGTGTTAAACATTCCTAGTGGGAGGTGATTTTAGGAGTATATAAGGGCTGTTGTCATTAGCTTGGCTAATAGAGCTTGGTTGCTTCTTCTAAGTGTTGCTTCTAAGTGTCTGTGGTTGGAGATATTCTGGAGAGTGTTGCTTCTAAGTGTCTGTGGTTGGAGATATTCTGGAGAGTGTTGCTTCTAAGTGTCTGTGGTTGGAGATATTCTGGAGAGTGTTGCTTCTAAGTGTCTGTGGTTGGAGATATTCTGGAGATAAACTGGAGGTAATCTGAGGTATTCAGGAGGTTAAATAAAAAGTTAAGATTCGTTTGATTTAAATTTTTGATCTCATTGGAATGGCAAACTTAGTTCAGTGTAATAGTTGCTATGCATTTGTTTCGCGTTCCACTTTTTGGAGGTTTAGTTGTTGTCTAATCTGTAGACAGTTCTCTATCTTGCGGCAGGAGATTGTATTTTTGAAGTCTGAGATTTGTAAATTATCTGGTAAACAAACTCAGGCTGCAACTGCTGCAAAGCCACTGCCACAGAGACATACTAGGAATGGCAGATGGATTACTGTAGGATCTGGTAGACTTAGAGTTGTGGATAAAAGGCAAATTGCACAGTCTGTTGTTCTACATAATTCATTTTCTGCACTTTCAGAGTGTAATGGTGTCATGGAGACAGGCACTGAGGCTAGTGGTGTTGTGCAGAGAGGCACTGAGGCTAGTGGTGTTGTGCAGAGAGGCACTGAGGCTAGTGGTGTTGTGCAGAGAGGCACTGAGGCTAGTGGTGTTGTGCAGAGAGGAACTGAGGCTAGTGGTGTTGTGCAGAGAGGCACTGAGGCTAGTGGTGTTGTGCAGAGAGGCACTGAGGCTAGTGGTGTTGTGCAGAGAGGCACCGAGGCTAGTGGTGTTGTGCAGAGAGGCACCGAGGCTAGTGGTGTTGTGCAGAGAGGCACTGAGGCTAGTGGTGTTGTGCAGAGAGGCACTGAGGCTAGAGGTGTTGTGGAGAGAGGCACTGAGGCTAGAGGTGTTGTGGAGAGAGGCACTGAGGCTAGAGGTGTTGTGGAGAGAGGCACTGAGGCTAGTGCTGTTGTGGAGAGAGGCATTGAGGCCAGTGGTGTTGTGCAGAGAGGCTTGAAGACTATGATGAGGCCAAATAGAAAGCAGTTGTTGTTGGGGGATTCCATCAAAAGAGGTGTGGAGATGGACAATGGTGGTCTTGTGAGGTGTCTTCCCGGAGCTACTGCTCACAGAGACAGGAGACGTATCTGTAATATTGTTAAGCAAGCAAAGCAGGAAGGGGAATTGGATGTACTTGTCCATTTAGGGACAAATGACTTGGCTTGCAATGAGGTTTCAGAGGTTAAGGAAGTTTTTAGTGTTTTTGCCAATGATATACGGCAGGTTGCTTCCACACTGTCATTCTCTGAAGTTCTGCCTGTGCATAACACTCAGAATGAGAGGCGGATGCATATTAGGGACTTTAACTTGTGGCTTGGTGAATGGTGTCGGGAGCAAGGGTTTGGCTTTATTGCTCATGGTAGCTCTGTTTGGAAAGGAAATAAACTGTACAAAAAAGATGGTTTGCATCTTTCTCAAAAGGGAACAAATATTCTCAGTGAGCAGTTCAGAGGTTTTGCTAAGATGTATTTAAACTAGGAGGGGGGGGGGGCAAAAGGGTGATAAAACATCAATCCAATTGTCCCCCAAAACAAGGACAGAAGGTGCCTGTAGCAAGTGTGTTAAAAAATGATAAGCTTAGAGTCATGTCTACAAATGCTCGCAGTTTAGGGAATAAGATCCATGAACTTGTGGCAATAATGGCAACTGATAGTGTAGATTTAGTCGCTGTTACTGAGACATGGTATAATGAAAAAAATGACTGGGACATAGCAATACCAGGGTACTCTTTATATAGAAAAGACAGGGAAGGCAAGAAAGGGGGAGGGGTGGCCCTGTATGTGAAGGATAGCATAAAATCTAGCCCAATAAAGGTTAGTGAGACGAACATAGAGTCCATTTGGGTTACGTTAGAATTTGGTAATCACACAGTAGTTTGTGTAGGTGTGATTTATAGGCCCCCAGGACAAATTGAAGAGTTAGATAATCTACTAGTTGAAGAAATAGCTAAAATGACAATGAAGGGGGAAGTTATCACCATGGGTGACTTTAATCTTCCTGATGTGAATTGGAAAACAAAAATAGCTACTTGTGCCAGAAGCACACATATTCTAAACTCCCTACTGGGATTGTCTCTAAAACAAGTCGTTGAGGAGCCAACTCGTAAAGAGGCCATACTAGATTTAGTGTTAACAAATGGAGATTTGGTATCAGATATTACTGTAGGTGAAAGTTTAGGATCCAGTGATCATCAGTCAGTGTGGTTTAATATAAGAACAGGGACTGAGTCACACCACACAAAAACAAAAGTTTTAGACTTTAGAAAAACAGACTTTTCTAAAATTAGAATATGTGTAAAGGAGTCATTATCAGACTGGAGCAACTTAAATGGTGTCCAAAATAAATGGGATTATTTAAAAGCTGCACTACTGAAGGCAACAGAAAATTGCATTAGGCTTGTAAGTAAAAGCAAAAAATTCAAGAAACCACTGTGGTACTCCGCAGATGTGGCCAAAATAGTAAAAAACAAAAAGTTAGCATTTAGTAATTATAAAAAAACCCAGAGTGAGGAAGACAAAATGACCTATAAGATTAGGCAGAAAGAGGCTAAGCAAGTTATAAGAGCTTCCAAATCACACACAGAAGAGAAAATAGCACAGTCAGTAAAAAAGGGGGACAAAACTTTTTTTAGATACATAAATGAGAAAAGAAAAGTAAAACAAGGATTAGTTAGATTAAAAACAAAAGAAGGAAGGTATGTAGATGAGGATAAAGGTCTAGCTGACTGCCTCAATTAATATTTTTGTTCGGTATTTACAGCTGAAAATGAAGGAAAGGGACCTCTGTTAAAAAAAGTCATTTATTACATGTGAGTTTACAGAGGAAGAGGTTCTATTTCAACTGTCAAAAGTAAAGACAAATAAGTCAATTGGACCAGATGGAATACACCCAAAGCTATTAAAAGAGCTTAGTGGTGTACTAGCAAAACCATTAACAGATTTATTTAACCAATCATTGTTAACAGGAGTAGTCCCAGAAGATTGGAAGTTAGCGAATGTTGTGCCCATTCACAAGAAAGGTAATAAGGAGGAGTCGGGCAACTATAGGCCAGTAAGCCTTACTTCAGTAGTGGGGAAAGTGATGGAAACCATGTTAAAGGATAGGATTGTTGAACATCTAAAAACACATGGATTTCAAGATCAGAGACAACATGGGTTTACTTCAGGGAGATCATGCCAAACTAATCTTATTGATTTTTTTGATTGGGTAACTAAAAGTATAGATCAGGGTGGTGCAGTAGACATTGCTTACCTAGATTTCAGTAAGGCTTTTGACACTGTTGCACATAGAAGGCTTATCAATAAACTGCAATCTTTGAGTTTGGATTCCAATATTGTTGAATGGGTAAGGCAGTGGCTGAGTGACAGGCAACAGAGGGTTGTAGTCAATGGAGTATATTCGAAGCTTGGGCTTGTCACCAGTGGGGTACCTCAGGGATCTGTACTTGGACCCATTCTCTTTAATATTTTTATTAGTGATATTGCAGAAGGTCTTGATGGTAAGGTGTGTCTTTTTGCGGATGATACTAAGATATGTAACAGGGTTGATGTTCCAGGAGGGATAAGCCAAATGGCAAATGATTTAGGTAAACTAGAAAAATGGTCAGAGTTGTGGCAACTGACATTTAATGTGGATAAGTGCAAGATAATGCATCTTGGACGTAAAAACCCAAGGGCAGAGTACAGAATATTTGATAGAGTCCTAACCTCAACATCTGAGGAAAGGGATTTAGGGGTGATTATTTCTGAGGACTTAAAGGTAGGCAGACAATGTAATAGAGCAGCAGGAAATTCTAGCAGAATGCTTGGTTGTATAGGGAGAGGTATTAGCAGTAGAAAGAGGAAAGTGCTCATGCCATTGTACAGAACACTGGTGAGACCTCACTTGGAGTACTGTACACAGTACTGGAGACCATATCTTCAGAAGGATATTGATACCTTAGAGTGAGTTCAAAGAAGGGCTACTAAACTGGTTCATGGATTGCAGGATAAAACTTACCAGGAAAGGTTAAAGGATCTTAACATGTATAGCTTGGAGGAAAGACGAGACAGGGGGGATATGATAGAAACATTTAAATACATAAAGGGAATCAACACAGTAAAGGAGGAGACTATATTTAAAAGAAGAAAAACTACCACAACCAGAGGACATAGTCTTAAATTAGAGGGACAAAGGTTTAAAAATAATATCAGGAAGTATTACTTTACTGAGAGGGTAGTGGATGCATGGAATAGCATGGTAGAGGTTAACACAGTAAAGGAGTTTAAGCATGCGTGGGATAGGCATAAGGCTATCCTAACTATAAGATAATGCCAGGGACTAATGAAAGTATTTAGAAAACTGGGCAGACTAGATGGGCCGAATGGTTCTTATCTGCCGTCACATTCTATGTTTCTATGTTTCTATGTTTCTAACACAGGACACCCAATCTTCTACACCTTCCGCTCGGAACCTTGATGCACCATCCTACTCCAGCTTAGCTTCGGGCACCTCTCAAGTTACCACTCGCCTGCCTGCCGCCACCACCAACACTAGCACCACAGCCGCTTCACTTGATCTGTCAGAGGAGTTATTTCACATCAGTCACATCAGTTGGAAGAAATGAGTGATGCGTGACCATTATTGCCAGAGGATGTAGATAACAGGGATATGTCTCAGTCAGACAGCATTACACACGTACGCTGTGATGATGATGATGTTGTACCCGCTGCTGCTTCCTTTGCTGAGTTGTCAGATACAAGTGAAGCGTCCGTGTATGTCACATGGGTGCACGCTAGATGAGAAGAAGAACAGGGGGAAAGTTCAGATGGGGAGACAGAGAGGAGGAGGAGGAGGCGAGTTGGAAGCAGGGGGAGGTCGTCGCAAGGAGCTAGTGGCACAGTCAGACAGCATGCATCGGCACCCGGGGTCAGCCCAACAGCACGCCAATCAACGCATGCTGTTGCCACCACCAGAATGCCGTCATTGCAGAGCTCAGCAGTGTGGCATTTTTTTTGTGTGTCTGCCTCTGACAACAGCGATGCCATTTGCAAACTGTGCCAAAAGAAACTGAGTCGTAGGAAGTCAAACACCCACCTAGGTACAACTGCTTTGCGAAGGCACATGATCTCACATCACAAACGCTTATGGGATCAACACATGAGTACAAGCAGCACACAAACTCAAAGCCGCCATCCTCCTCCAGGTCCAGCATCTTCAGCCACGTTATCCACTGCTGTCCTCCTTGCCCCCTCTCAAACATCCGCCCCTCCGTCTCTCGCCTTGAGCAGTTCCTGCTCATCTGCCCACAGTCAGGTGTCTGTCAAGGACATGTTTGAGCGTAAGAAGCCAATGTCACAAAGTCACCCCCTTGCCCGGCGTCTGACAGCTGGCTTGACTGAACTCTTAGCCCTCCAGCTTTTACCATACAAGCTGGTGGAGTCTGAGGCGTTCAACATTTTTTAGCTATTGGGACACCGCCGTGGAAGGTACCCGGACGAAATTTCTTTGCACAAAAGGCAATCCCCAACCTGTACTCGATTGTGCAAAAGGAAATAATGGCATGTCTGGCACACAGTGTTGGGGCAAGGGTCCATCTGACCACTGATACCTGGTCTGGAAAGCATGGTCAGGGCAGGTATATCACCTACACTGCGCATTGGGTAAACCTGCTGACGGCTGCCAAGCATGGAATGCGTGGCTCTGCAGAGGAGTTGGTGACAACGTCACGACTTGCAGGCAGGCCTGCTGCCACCTCCTCTACTCCTCCTACTCCATCCTCTTCCATAACCTCCTCGGCTGAGTCCTCTTCTGCTGCTGCATCTTGCTCCATATCAACGGCACCCCCCCCCCCCAGCTCCCCAGGTACTGTTCCACATCCCGGATACGGCAGTGTCACGCCGTCTTTGGGTTGACTTGCCTGAAAGCAGAGAGTCACACCGGACCAGCACTCCTGTCCGCCCTGAATGCACAGGTGGATCAGTGGCTGACTCCGCACCAACTGGAGATCGGCAAAGTGGTTTGTGACAATGGAAGAAATTTGTTGGCGGCATTGCATTTGGGCAAGTTGACACATGTGCCGTGCATGGCACATGTGTGTAATCTGATCATACAACGCTTTGTGCATAAGTACCCAGGCTTACAGGACATCCTTAACCCCTTGATTCCCTTTTATTCCAGAAGTTTGGTCCTTAAGGGGTTAAGCAGGCCAGGAAGGTGTGTGGCCATTTCAGGCGTTCCTACACGGCCATGACGCACTTTTCCGATATCCAGCGGTGAAACAACATGCCAGTGAGGCGCTTGATTTGCGACAGCCCGACACGTTGGAATTCAACACTCCTAATGTTCGACCGCCTACTCCAACAAGAAAAAGCCGTTAACGAGTATTTGTATGACCGGGGTGCTAGGACAGCCTCTGCGGAGCTGGGAAATGTTTTGCCACGTTACTGGACGCTCATGCGCAATGCCTGTATGCTCATGCGTCCTTTTGAAGAGGTGACAAACCTAGTCAGTCGCACCGAAGGCACCATCAGCGACATCATACCATTTGTTTTCTTCCTGGAGCGTGCCCTGCAAAGAGTGCTGGATCAGGTCGTGGATGAACGTGAAGAGGAAGAGGAAGAGTTGTGGTTACCATCACCACCAGAAACAGCCTTATCAGCATAACTTGCTGGACCTGCGGCAACGCTGGAAGAGGATTGTGAGGAAGAGGAGTCAGAGGAGGAATGTGGCTTTGAGGAGGAGGAGGAAGACCAACCACAACAGGCATCCGAGGGTGCTCGTTGTCACCTATCTGGTACCCGTGGTGTTGTATGTGGCTGGGGGGAAGAACATACCTTCAGAGAGATCACTGAGGATGAGGAACAGGACATAAGTAGCTCGGCATCCAACCTTGTGCAAATGTCGTGCCTGTTGAGGGACCCTCGTATAAAAAGGCTGAAGGAGAACGACCTGTACTGGGTGTCCACGCTACTAGACCCCCGGTATAAGAGGAAAGTGCCTGAAATGTTACCGAATTACAGCAAGTCGGAAAGGATGCAGCAGTTCCAAAATCAATTAAAAAGTATGCTTTACACAGCGTATAAGGGTGATGTCACAGCACAATGGGAATCTGACAGGGGAAGAGGTGAAAGTCATCCTCCTCCTCCCACGACCACGCCGGCAAGGACAGGACGCTTTACAGACGTGTTGTTGATGGAGGACATGCAGAGCTTTTTAAGTCCTACGCATCGCCACAGCCCTTCGGGGTCCACCCTCAGAGAACGACTCGACTGACAGGTAGCAGACTACTTTGCCTTAACTGCAGATATCGACACTCTGAGGAGCGACGAACCCCTTGACTACTGGGTGTGCAGGCTTGACCTGTGGCCTGAGCTATCCCAATTTGCGATAGAACTTCTGGCCTGCCCCGCTTCAAGTGTCCTGTCAGAAAGGACCTTCAGTGCAGCAGGAGGTATTGTCACTGAGAAGAGAAGTCACCTAGGTCAAAAAAGTCTAGATTACCTCACCTTTATTAAGATGAATGAGGGATGGATCCCGAAGGGACTGACAGTGGGCGATACATTCAACTAAAAAAGGCCTGATGAGGGGGACTACTTAACACACCACTCCTATCTGGTAGCACATTAGATTGCACGTGCAGTGCCCCAAATTTGAAGTAGGAGGACCGACCAAGCATGTTTTTCCATCTCCCGCTTCCTAAAATCGATGCCTTATATACACGTCCCCTGATAGGGGACGTAACAGGGATTAAACTGATAAGAATAGTACTACTTAACACACCTTATAATAATGCAGAGAGAGGCAATGCAGAGAGAGGAGTCTGAAGAAGAGGAGTCAGAGGAGGAAGGTGGCATTGAGGAGGTGCAAGACCAAACACAGCAGGCATCTCAGGGGGCTTGTTGTCACCTTTCGGGGACCCTTGGTGTTGTACGTGGCTGGGTGGAGGAAGAGACCTTCAATGACATCAGTGAGGACAAGGAACGGGACATGGCTAGCTGCAAATGGGGAGTTTGTGGTTGTGCAAATGGACTGTTTGCGATTGTTTGTGGTGCGTTAAACGGGGAGTTTGGTCTGTCACTGTGAAGCGGGCGTAACCCTTACACTACCTGATCGATACAACATCATACCTGATGTTTTAAAGCACGTTATTCCAAAAATTTAGGAATGTTAGGTGATGTATGCCCTTTATGGATTAAAACCAGACTCTGCATCAACTATGTAATTTTCCATGGGAGTTTTGCCATGGATTCCCCTCCGGCATGCCACAGTCCAGGTGTTAGTCCCCTTGAAACAACTTTTCCATCACTATTGTGGCCAGAAAGAGTCCCTGTGGGTTTTAAAATTCGTCTGCCCATTGAAGTCTATGGCGGTTCGCCCGGTTCGCCCGTTCCCGAACATTTGCGGAAGTTCGCGTACGCCGTTCGCGAACCAAAATTTTTATGTTCGCGACATCACTAATTTTTAGTTAATGGGACAATATATGCACCTTTTATTCCCGTACACTGTATGGCTTCCCTGGCAATATTTGGATCAATCCAAATAGTTTTGAGAAAACCAAACATTGTAGCCATGCAGAAGTCTTGTGTGAAAAATAGTCAACGTGTGAGATTAGTATTTCTAGGACAGGCGGAGGGAGAACATCCATACAGACAATCATCCTGGTACCAAGGAGCAACGATGGAGGTTGCAGTAATAACACCTAATAATTAAAACGACATCTTTGTCACCTCATTCATTCCCTCTATGTTGTGTGCCTTCTCTATATTTCGTCAGAAAAATAATAATAATAATAATAAAGAAATAACTGTGAAATAATATGACACTTACATTAGGCATTGCCAAAATATATATTCTAGCGTCATATTTCATCCAATGAAACAAGCTTCTGTAAATAATAGAAAATACAATATTTCAACAACTTTAAAAAAAAAAAAAAATAATACAAAACTACTTTTCTGGGGCTGAAGACATGCTATGGAAGCTTGTAGAATTCCATGAGAATTCTACAAGTGTGCACATCCCTGATATATGTTTGTCTCATCTACTTCATCCAGATGAAATATGAATACTCAGGCATTTCATTAATAGCCAATCCCATTCACTTGGTATCATAGGACAACTGCCTAATTCTGCTAAGATATCCCCTCACACAATTAAATAATCTATTACACGCTTCCCTTTGCAGGCTGTAGATAGATAATTTGTTTTTTTATGCAACTGGGCAGAGGACACAAGGCAATCCTACAGTTGGAAATCTAGAATATCTAGAGTTATTTCTCACAGCAGGGAATCTATTTATATTGATATAATGTATGAGCCAAATGACAACCTGCTCAATCAGCATCTCCTCTTAGAGATGCATTGAATCATTGCATCTCTATGGGAAATGTTCAGCAGCTCCATGCAGAGTTTACATTAAAGGCAGTGCTTACATTAAAAAGCCTGCAGGCACTGACTATACTCACCAGAACAACTACAATAAGCTGTAGTTGTTCTGGTGATTATAGTATCTCTTTAAATTACTATGTTTATACAGCCATAGACACACCTCCCTGCATGTGACTTACACAGCTTTCCTAAACACTGCCTGCAAAGAGAGTTTAAACTTCCTTTATTACACAGTCAATTTAATTTAGAATTTCTTATCTCCTGCTCTGTTAATAGCCTTCTAGACCCTGTAGGAACCTCCTGTAAGTACTTAACGTCCAATTTGCAAAGCAGAGGATAAAAACTTTTAAAGTGAATTACATCTGATCAAAAAAGTGAAACTCTTTTGTTTTCATGCAGGCTGTGTGAGTCACAGCCTCGGAAGGTGTAGCTAGGACTGCATAAACGGAAACAAAAGTGATTTAACCTAAATTACAGATAATTGAGCAGTGCGACTACATGGGTATGATATGGACACTAAAACTGCTTCATTAATCTAAAGTTGGTTTGATGCTTATAGTATTAAGTAGGTACAAATTTTACCCAGGCACAACAAGGGTTTAAAAGCATATCCTACTGCACTGTGGATAACTATTCAGGACTTTTCAGGACAAAAATTGTTAAAGAAAATCCTGATAGAAATTATGGCACAATCTTCTATGGTTACAATCAATGTTGAAATTAAGAAACTCATTAATAAAAGAATTGAAAATATGCCTGCAGTTTGCACAGGCAAGAGAGACCTAAAGATACTGACTGTATAGCATAAATCAGAACCAGTGTTTCGACATGAACAACATAATGTAATTGCGACGCAGAAGGTGCCAGTCTGCTCCTGCACTGATTATCGAGAACAACTCTATTTCAGTTATAGAGACCATAACCTTACATTTTAAACAGCTGTCAGACAGATATGGAAAGATTTGGATTGCCAGACTTGTAAGGAGCACTCCATACTATGTTTTTTGGATAGTGCTCTGGTGGCTATTAGCACAGTTGGACACTTTAGCTGGGTCCATGGGTGCCCATGCAATATCTGGTCTCCTCCAGCAGCAGAAGCTAGATGCCTCTGCAGAGTAAAGCATGGTTAATGTTGGACAATGCTCATTGGCTGAGAGTGCTTAGAAGTTCAGCAAAGTCCTTCATGTTCTTCTTTTGCTCTATAAAGTAATCTGTCTTCTCCTAATGGAAAATATGTGGCTGGTGTAGCAATGGTCAGTTCCCTAGGTAAGTTGCAGTCAACACCATCTTTTGTTTTTAGTCTGTGAATAATCAAATTTCAGAAACAGCTGCATCGGTGCAAGCATAGTGCCCTGGCATCCATAAGCTAAGACTTACAGGACCTTAGAAATGATTGGATAGTCACCAAAAACTAAGCTAAACAAATTCTTGAAGGCAAGAAACAGTTATAGAAATAGTACTCCAACAACATCTAGTAAAAAGTCTGGACACAGACACCGGAAAATATTAAGGTCACTAATAAAAAAAATGGGGCAACTGTGGTAAACCATCATTGAACCGATTAAACCAACAGGAATATTGAAATAATTTCCATGGTGCTTGCTCCTTTTTTTAGAACCTCACCCAGAACACCCAATGGTAAATATCTTAATTTATCTTCCACACGGAGATTACACAGATAATATGGCTGGACAGAAACTGCTGGACTATATCTCTTATGAGCAGCCTATCAACTCCCTTAATAATGTAGGTGTTACATTAGCAACAGCTGGAGGGGGGGGCTTCACTAGCCAAATACAATATTCCCTATTTTGTTCTGCTAGCCTACAGCCATATAATCTGCTCACTTGCAAGGCATCATGGGTAATGCAGTTCATCATTTGTTGGAAATCCACAGATTGCGTGCTTCTCTTGCCTTGAGGTAACCTGGAGATCCTTGCCAGTTCTAAGCACTTTTAAAAAAGTATTGCTTTTTCAAAGGTTTTCAAGGAGAATAATATGGATATAATACGTGTGGTTTTTGATTCTCAACAACATAATGCTACACTAGCTGTTTTTCCCCGGGCGGTGAAGTACATTGGTGACCTTTCCAGCATTGAAGAGGTTAAATACATCAAGACACTCCAGAGTGAGTGCATTATATCCTCTTTAAAAACTTTGTGCCCTGCTGCATCAACGACAGAAAAGCGCTTGTAAGCCGGTCTTATTGTTCCATTTCACACAGAACGCTGGCTGAGATAGCAGCCTTGATTAATAACAATACCGAAAGATTTGTTTTTTTAACAGCAATGTTCGGGGTCACGAAAAAGAACGATAATACACTGAGCGAAAGAAGGATAGTGAAAAAAAAAAAAAAAACAACAACAACAAAACAGAAGGTGCAACGGAAACAGCAACAATTTATGGATTTACAGCTTAAAAGTTTGTATTTATATCTGTCGCATTGGTGACTAACGACAAGTAAATCCTTTTCTTTGCAGCTTCATTCCGTTTCACAAAGGTAAAAGCTTGCAGTCACACCATTTCACAGTTTGAATCTATTACTTTCCCTTTCTTTCTTTGAAATAGTACCTCTTAGCCTGTGCTATGCAGCGAGCAGCTGTGAGACCTCCGATTTACTCCACAGAAAAAAAGAATTACAATTTAAAAAGAAAATCTCTTGATTGTGTTGAGCTTTATCATGGGTAATAGGTAAGTGAATCGTGAATTTGAACTGCTCATGCTCAGGAAATGATCAGGATGAATAGTTGCCCCATTCAATTTTGACGAGGTGACATTGAGGATGGGTTTAGGGATGGATGCCCCTCATAAGGGATGTGGGATTAAGATTCACAGTGTAATCAAGGTCATATCTAGGTATGAATTAAGATAATATCTTAACAGATCCAAGAATTCTATTTAATTTATTTCCAAAAATATTCAACAGCATTTAAAGATTCCACTCTAGAATGTCTGATCAAGAGCATGTTCTCCAAATGTTTTTCTATGATTGCAGGTGCTTTTTATGACTTTCTTGTGCAGGAATATTTGGGAGAATAAAATAATCGTCTAGGCTATGATTGGCTGCCTAGAAATGTAGGACAATAGGAAATCAAACTCGGCAAAAAGAAAAAGAAAAAAAGAAAAATTACTTAGGACACCAAAAATATAAGTCAGGTCAGAAGGACTAAGATGTCTCCTACGGTCTGCTCTGGAGAAATAACCTTGGGCAGCAAAGCACTGAACAATCCAACACACTGGAGGAAAACAGGGCCGAAGGACACAACAATCTTGTTTAGAAAAAGTCTGAATTTAATGTGATAAGGTGTGAAACGTCTTGGCTCTATATTTCTTGCAAGAGCCCATCCTGACACAGTAACCCACCAAATGTTGTTGAACTACTACTAGCTAGAACCTTTGGCCATGCAGAAATGGACATTTCAGAAATACAATCCTCACATTAATTTAGCAAACGTTCACAAAGTATTTCACAGATTGGCTCCAATGTTCCTCATTTTGTTATGTGTTAGCAATAAGTTTGAACTTCTAAACACTTAACCATCCATGGTCCTCTTTTAATTTGCACATTAAAAATGATTTAGCACATAACCTGCATTGCAAGCGTCCTCACAAATGTAATATTCTCTTTGTTATTTCAAGTGCTGCTTTTTTCTATATCTAATAAAAAAAATATATAAAATATACTGATTATAATTAACATAATAATTTGAAACTTTAGCATATACAGTTCCTTTGACTTTTAGTATGTCTACTGTCGCCCTCTGTGGGATCATGCCCAGTACTGCAGCACCAGACTAGATTAGACAATCATTTGTTCTAAAAGTATTATTACACACTTCCCTTCACCTTCAAGCCTCGTGTGAAAACACTTTCTCCAGCTAAACATTTTTCAGTGGTTTGAACTTGTGACTACACACATATTTCCGTATTCTCATTTGTATTACATATCCTGTTAGATAAGCAATGAGCATTTCTCTATCTGTGCAGCTCTTCTAGTGTCTCTCATCAAAGAGGGCATGTAAGAGAACCTTATTAGCCAAGGCAGCAGCCACTGAAAGAAGAAGGTACTTTTTTTTTTATTCACACCTGCTTTTATTCCAGTTTTCATATCGTTATTATTTTTCTGTTATATGTTAGAATAGACTTAGAAATCTAATCACTGAATGATTACTTTTTGTATGTACAAGAGTGGCCATTGCAATGCTACGGAGTAATTGTAATGTTTGATGTTGGTATGGAAGTGGAATTGTTCACTGCGGATTCTATTACAACTTTAAGAAGAACATTGTATATATATATATATACACACACACACACACACACACACACACACACACACACACACACACACATACACACACACACACACATACACACACACACACCCATACACACACACACACACATACACAGACACACACACACATACACACACACACACACACACATACACACACACACACACACACACATACACACACACATACACACACACACACACACACATACACAAACACACACACACATACACATACACACACACACACACATACACACACACACACACATACACACACACACACACACACACACAGTTTATAGATATATACACGTTTTCTATGTGATAACCAGGGAGTTGGGTGATTTGTATGTTATGTTAAATTAAGGATCATTTCCTAAAATAATTTACGTACTCTGCTCCCAATTCACAAAATCTTCAGACCAAATGTAGTAATTTAGAATGAAGCAACACACAGTTTTTATTTGTTTGATTCTGAAAGGTGCTTTGAGTGAAACCAACACTCCTGTATTTTTTATTATGAATATATTTGGGAGAAGACTCGTAAGTGCTGTATAAATATGTTGTACATCCATCTGATGTGTGCCATATCTTAGTATGTGTAACTGTAGTTGTTAGAGCTGCATCTCACTAAATTAAAATTGGTACAGTGTTTGCTTAGTTATAGAGACATGATGCATTTTTTTTTTTCACAGAGATAACAGGACTTCATCTTCGGTTCGATACAAGAGGAGTTTATGAAATCAAGCATTCTTATGAAACCAGACAGCAACACAATCTGCAGACCAGATAATAGTCAAAAGGACTTTTATGTATACACAAGGATTGGTAATGATCAACACCAGATAGTAATATTAACAATGATAATAATACAATAATAATATTAAAGCACATCTCTGCCCAAAGGGATGCAAGGCACTTTAACATGATCTCTCCTAAATTTATTGATAGCTGATTAAAATATACTTTGTAAGTTAATTATAATTAGTGAAATTACTGCAGCAAGATGAAGAGTTGATTTGACCCTGCCAATAATTATACCTGCAATACTGAAGTTTGAGCAAGCTCTACAGTTGGTGCGTTAACCAACTGGGCTAGCTCACTGAAAGAGCGTGTGAATAATCACAAGTAGAAAATTGTGACTGGAGGGAGCATGGTCAAATAGGATAGCAGCATTGTTGAGGCAATATACATACATTGCGCGAGGAACATGTAAAAAAAAAAAAAATCTTTACTCTGCCAGGTGAAAACGTAGCTTTGCCAAAGAGCCAAACCAGGCATTATATTTTCAAAGTTATTCAAGTGCCCACATGGCCAGAAATGCCCTATAACCACCTTAAATGATTCACTCATGTCGCATTTTATGGAGGCTTTTCTTGGAGTACATAGTTCATGAACACATAATAATAAATAAATAAAAAAAAAAACAGTGGGACAGATGTCCCAAATCAGGACTGTTAAACATGTTGTGGGACTGTTGGGAGGTATGTAAAATATAAAAATGCCACTGCAGAGTTCTCTGAGTAGGTACATGGTGCCTAGAATTCCATCAGCTCTCAGCTTGTCTTTTAACAGCTGGAGAGTTAATCACTCATTTGTCTCGCAGAAGAAAATTGGATGTGATTTGCAGAATCAAAATACGGCAGATGATATAATCTCTAGAGCTGTCAACGACAAGGAAAACACCTGCATCGCCAAAGCATAATGTATTGCAATGGAAAATGAGTGATGGCTGTTTTTTACCAAGAGGTTCTGCAGCAGATGCTGGTTTCATTGCATCGAACGTGTGCCTCTTCAATTACATGTGTCTCACAGCATGCGATAATTATATATTTCAGCTGCCATGGGGCAAGGAACCTCCGGTTCTATAAGCTCATGCCAGGCTAACCCTTTGGCACTCAAATAACTAGACACATCCTTTACACCAAAAAGAGGTACTCAAATATCAGCAGATGGTAACAGAAATTACTGTTTCCTTTGTACACCATTCATTGTATTCTACAATCTGCTGTTTTTCAGTCGAGAAAATCAGTGACTACTGATATGAATTGTGTATGTTATTAGCGCCAATATTTAGTGCAGCTGTTGCTCTTTAATAACTTGTTGCCAGGCTCTTAATGTGGTCTTATTGGCACAGATGCACAAAGGAGGTTGATGGTACATTACAGAGATTTGCAGCTTGGCTTTGAAGACAACTTTGACTTTGTAGAGCAACAGTGACACCTAGGGGTTCTTGTCTCATCCCTTCCTTTCTTCAAATGTTTATGGCTTTCTTGACAACCACATCATCTAATTCTGTAAAACCTCACAAATATAAAGGAATATACGTTCTACATGTATTAAATGTAAACAAAATATTTAGTGATCCAAGTAGATACAATTCACTGGGATCAAGAATTTCAGAGAGGCTTCTACAAGCTTCAGAAGGTTCAGATGCCATACATTTTATCAGTGTCTCTTAGCAGTAGATGACACATGTCGGTGGCCCTGTCACATAAAGAGTTAAGGCATGCTGGTACAATCATGACAATATCTAACAGTAAATATTTGAGTATTTAATATCAGTGAATGGTTGATACCGCTTGATATTTGAGCTAGCCTCCAGCTTATTCTGTTTTAATAATTAGCCATTTTGCTATAAAACCTTGCCAGTGTGTAACAATCTTTGCTCTTGGGAAAGTGCTTTTGCTAATACAAAATGCGTTGATTGCAGTGTACAAAGGTGCTTCATAATTCTGTGTGAGTATGTGTGCCAATATGCTGTTTGACAGCAAAAGAATTAAAGATTTTTAAAAGAAAAAAAAAGAGAAGAATGTTTTTAACGGATTAGCAACAGTATCGATGTATGATTTGGGACATTGTATTTATACTCTTACAAATCAGTGAACACGAGAGTGGACCACCAGCTGGACCACACCGGTTTAGTCCTGCAGGAGGATAAAGATTCCTTATATATTGTCCGGCCGTGACAGCCCGACATGCTCAAATAAGGCATGTATGATTTCTGTCCCACATGAATATTTATTTTTTGGCATAACATTTGAGATAGCACATGAAATATAGCTTACCTGGAGTTACTGTGGGATTTACTTTCATGGGCAACACAAAGGATAGATATATTCTTCTAAGAGTGGAAAAGAAGTCAGAACCAATTCGTTGGGGTTGATGAATTTAGGACAAGTCCCAATCACTCATTCTATTTTTTCTCATCTTGTTTGCAGCTGGTTTTGATGTACGAAGTGGAAAATCTGGTGTAACAAATTATGTTAATTTAAAACACAAAAAGAACCGCAAAATAAACACATCTTGTGCATTCCTACTTAGCAGTACACAACAAAAGTAGGACAAAGGTTGGTACACACTATTTTACCTCTAATTAATAAAACATAACAAACAACCTACAACATTTAAAGCAAAGAAAATGTATGGTTAATCCCTAATGAAACATTAGTGCTGATATATTAGAATACAATAAACAGTCAAAGCTTGGCTGCAATTATCCCGCCTTGTTTACTGTAACCCTCTGCTTGTTGGCCTGAAAAGTGCTAGGTTGCCCTTCTACAATTTATAATGAATGCCTCTTCTAGACTCATCTACCGTACATCCATAAACTCACTCCACTGGCTTCCTGTTCCATTTCGGAAACAGTTCAAAGTTCTTATACTTACAAAGCCCTCCATAACAGTGCCTCTGCTTACATCTACTCCTATCACATCTCACCTGTCCCAGGGTGTCCATGATGCCCTGGAGGTCAGTCTGCAGTGATTATGTCCTGAGGCATGGGCGTTGTATTAAAGTTAGAAAAAAATATGTTACATCATATAACATCCACCCCATACACAGTATACTGGCTGCATTCATCAGAACTGCATTGATGAGGCTAGAGGAGAAGACACTACAATAATACTGCATACCTATCTCTGGATCCAGGCACGTAATCATTACCAGAGATACAAGAAGATGGAAAAGGAACCGTTGGGTAGATTTCAGATCTTTCCAGCTAGCTTTAGGCCTGTGATTATCTTAGTCCACCAGATATGAACCCCTTATTTAGTAGACATGTCCCCACACCGATCACTGTCTATCTCCTTGCTCTCACCCATGGCCAGAGAGGGCTCTATTAAACAATAAAATGCTGAGGGCATTCTAGTGTACCCAAAGGCCCTACCATGAGCAGAGATGGGTGGCTATTCATTAAAATTTTGGGGGGACATTGTGTCGCTCTCCAGCACACACCCATGGGTGAAGGATAGGTACTATTGATTTAATAAACGTAGTGTCCCTCCCAGCCTCCAGCCATGTTCAGCAGATAAGACTATTAATATAATAAATACATTTTCTGTCATGCACAAGTGTAACACAGAAGAAGTACTCTAATGAAAGAAGAAATGGTGTCTCATTCCAAAGTGGCCTATTACACTATAACATGCAGATGGTAGATGATGGGAGGTGATCTAACAATACATTCCAGTGTGTCTAGAAATTGCATAGCTGTCACCGCTCAAACTCAAGCAGTGATCACAGAAGCATTCCAGCTGAATTGTGATATTTATCACATGCATCACGCCCAACTGTACTTCTCATTCACCCAGGGACATTTACTATGCTTACCTTTAGAGGGTCTACAGTGGTGTGCACTGATCATGTTCGAGATTATCTGTGACTTGATTATTAATAGCCTTGACTAGTCTTCTAGCCCTTTGTGTTCTTAAAACTCAAAAATAAAATGAATTTGCAGAGTTGATATGTTGTAATTTGTTTTAATAAAAGAAGATTGTTGAGTAAATGTCAATATAGATATCGGGTTTTAAACATGACTTTGGTATTATATTTGAAGAAACAAATACAAAGTGGCTTTATTGTTTTATGTTTCCTTCCAACCGTGTAGCTGCACAAAGTTTGGACCAGACAATCGCTAAATAAAATCTTCTTTAATAATTGGTTTCTCTATTAGGTAAGAAACCCATTACTCTCAGTTTCTTTTCTTAGTGCATATGAACTTTAATATTTTATTTTTAATCACCTCTCTATCTACATCCATCCATTTCGTTCATCTATCCGTCCATCCATCCACTATCTATCTATCTATCTATCTATCTATCCATTTATCCATCCACCCATCAGTTTCTTCTCCTTTAGTTCTATCTCCACCACATTGCTTATCTCACTCCATCATCCATAAAGGATGGAGAGAGCTCTGTTTTAATGTAGTTACTTCCCCAATCCTCTGTACACTGTGACAGATTATCTTATTGAATACAAAACAGTGGATTATTACAGATAGCAGGAAACAGAGCATGACATCAAAGCGAATAACGTTGTGTTTACAATTGTCGTTTTACATTATCTCTGCACAAAAATCATTTCAATGCACCATAAAACTGGACCCTCATGGGGCCTACATCATCAGCATTTTTCCCTGAGGCTAATGGACTTCTTAAAAAATGTGGAAAGGATCATTAATTGCATGTGAATTATTGAACAGTGACTATTGTAAGGCACTCCAGCATTTCACAGTTCTGATAACCCAATTATTTTAACAGAGAACTTTTCTTAATTAGTAGATTACAGTGAGCGGCAAATAAAAGCCACCAAGAAATTCCATTTAAAAAAATAATAAAATGTTCCCGTACTCATCAAAATATTAGGCTTTTATTCAACAAACTCCACAATTGTTAATTGTGCCATCTGGTCTAATAAAAACCATTACTTTGATGGAAAATGGTCACAAAATATCTGTAACAAAAAGGCAAGAACAAAAGCCAGCAATATAATGACTCAAAGCAAAATAGATTGGTGTATTTCGGCAAAGATCGACCATGGTAAATCCATCCTTATTAAGACTTAAAAGTAAAATAATTTATTTTATATATCAATTAGGAAGTGGGCCATAATAAGGCTGTGCATTAATTATGTGATGAATCTAGGGAATGAAATGTACCCAGCCCCAATATTATTGCACCAGTAAATCTTGTTTAGTTTTTCTGTATGTTTCCTTAAAAATGTTTGCATCATCAGTTGTGCTTCTTTTATTAAAAAAGAACTGAACAATATTTTTTAACAGCAAACCAATGTATAATCTCTGGAAATGCAAACTGAAGAAAGATAGCCAACACAGCCAATATTGGCCACAATTTATTTATTTTATTTTTTTGGATAAAGTTTACAAATGCCTTAATATTTTTGGATAATATTTGTAAAATATTTTTTCAAGATATTAAAATATAAAAAATATATCACTATGCAAGAAAATATATCAATATATGAAAAATGTTAAATATTACATAGTTTGAAAACTGTATACAGAAATATTAAATTGAGGCTATTATTGAAAAAGTAGCAAATTAACATTTGAGTTGCCTTATTGGCATTGTGTGGACACCTCCAGTGCTTGAGTAGAAGATCTGACACATTGTAGACATCACAAAAACTAGCCTCTTTGTCATTGGTGTACACTATCAAAGGAATAGTTAAAGGAGTTCATTAGAACCTCCACTGTGTAGTGTGACATGAAATGTAGACTAGCACAGAAGAGGCTATTTATTTAATATTTTTCAGGATGCTAAATATAGATTAGTGATACTACAGTAATTAGTGAGCATATTAAAGGAGCACTAAAGACACTCAGGCCACTTCCACGAGAGGAAGTGGTCTGGGTTCAATGGCCCTGCAGTTTTAATCTACAATGTAAAACAATAAGTTTTGTTGGTATTGCAGGGTTAAACACACATCTAGTGGCTGTCTTCCAGCCACTTAATGTAACCATATGCAGCTCACCAGGAAAGCGTTGAACCGGATGCTTTCCTTTGAGAATCATTTGATTGGATGCATGTGCTTGCTGCACATACCCAGCAGTCCCCAATGCTCCTCTGTAAGTAACATTGTATTCAATGCATGCCTGGGATGTGAAGCCTCCATGATTACCTTGATGTAGGTGGAGCGGCAACAGCATCAAGGCAATCTCAGTGCTGGAGAAATGGTAAGTAAAACCTACATAAATCGTATTTTTTATTAAACACAGGGGACACTATTCAAAATAAGATCTGGGACACTATATCATTAAGAATGCAGGTTTGTTCATTATAGTGTTCCTTTAAAAATACAAACATCACAGAGAGACAGAAAATGAAATAAGACCTTTATAGAAAAGCTGGTGGACGGTTATGGAAAGGTTTTGGCTGATGGGAACACTAGGCAGTTGAAAATGATAAGAAAAGGTATGTGTTGGACGTAAAAAGGGACAATGTTAGACAAGGTTAAAAGGAAGGCTTTTGTCAACATGTGGGTTTTCACGAGTTTGCAAAAAGTCACAAGAGCAGTGACTGATTGGATGTAACATTTGTTGTAGGGGACAAGAAAGGAAAATTAGTTTAACCAAGAAGAGTACAGAAGAGAGGAGGAGAGCAGTTAGGGTTTCTGGACAGGAAGGAATAGGGAGGCATGTACTGGTCAAGTGGGAGTTGAATGAGAAGATGTAGGGAATTACATGACTGTGCCGAGAATATCTTACTTGGAGATTCATTTTGTTAAGAAATGCAATTCCTCCAGGTGATCGTATGCATTCTTGAACTCGAGCCTAAATATAGGCAAATCACAAACATAATGGAGGCGCATTTTAATTTTGATTTATGATTCGGAATTCAGCCTGAGATGCCAAATAAAGAGATAATTGATGGGAAAAGGATGATTGACGGCTAAGGAACAGTCACTGTAATTGTGAATTTATTTATTGATCAAGTAAGAAGTTACAACTAGAGAAGAAAAAAAGAAGGATATTAAATATATATATATATAAAATACTATATAAAGATAGATTTTTTTTACTGCTCCTCTATTTCTATCTTTTGGTTACTTTTTCTGACTTCAGCTGTTTACCAAATACCAAGAAAATGTGTGTACTGCAAAAAACATTTAGAATATTTATATTATGTATATATTTTGAAGTACACTGATCGGCCCATTTTCACTTTTGGTTTGTCTTTTTTTTTTGTTAACAAAATTTGCATAAGCTGAAAACGCCTGTGACTGAATTACAGTGGTCCAGAAAAAAATGATATTTTTTTAGATTAGATAATTTAATCTAAACTATTTTTTTCACATGCACAAGTCTAATACCTGTCTCCCACATCTTCTCTAAGAAGGTTTTGAATATATGGAGGGAGCTGGGTGGGTGCAAAGTGCCCAGGCGCTCTATAGATAGAGGCAGATTGACGGGGTGGGCAGTGCTAGGCACCTTCCCCTTGTGCTAGGTGCCGCCCCTCTAGTTAGTACTACGCCTTTTACGATCGGCACTGTTTGGCAGAGCTGGAAGGCAAAACCAAGGATCAGCTCTGTATATGGAACAATTGTACAATTATGATTTGCCCAACTTCCTGCTCCCAGCTGGTCCTACTCTCTAAATTTACTTCCTTTTATAGGTTCAGGTTTTCCTCTTCTCGGTTCTTTCAACCAAGTAGTGGAAAGGCTGGACTTATAAAAGGAATTCAATTAAGAAAGTGGCTCCAACAAGAAGCAGTCAGTCAGGCACATCATAATTGTACAACGTAGTATAACCCTACTTGGTTGCCAGAACAGTGGTTTGTCATTGATATGATGTCTGGTAATTTCCTCTAAGCTGTCTCCTGAAGGTTTTATTGAGGCTCCTCACTATAGCTCTGCTTCTCCTTCCATGAAGTTATCATCATCATATATTACTTGTGTTTAACTAGATGCTTGTCATAAAGAAACAGTGATTGAAACCAATGTGTTATTATGAGAACATCTCTCTTCCACTTTGAACTACTGTTTAAAGTGATTGAGATAGGAAATCCTCAAAGCTGCCTGCTTGACTGCCTAGTGGGATTACTAAGCTGTTTTGTGAAAGTAATGATTTTTCCAAAGACAGGGACATTATCTCTGTAGCACAACAGCTAGATACAGCTATTTAGCATATTGAGGTGCTCCTTCAGTTCACTGAAAACATAATATAGTGACCATACATCCACCAAATGACTGATGCACCTTGTCTATAACATGGTAAACGATCATAAATAAACAATGAATTGACCTACCTAGATACTGTCATGATTTATACGTATAAATAGTTAATAAAATACCCAAACTTTTGTACATGTGGTCACCGAAACCTAATCATGAGTGCACAGTATGTGAGCCTACAACAGGTTGTGCTTGGGCGAGGGGAGGGCTGTTAATGTTTAGACTTCAGGGCAAGTACAAATGGCTGTCCTTTTATTCTTACAAATCTTACAGATCTGTGTTAATGGTCCTACTTACATGGAACATTGGAAGTATGGGTTCGGCAGACAGAGGATGTGATGCTGGAGTTGTGAGCAGTGACATGACATATCCTTGCTGCCTCCTCTTATGTCTGATACAGTAAGATGGGGCAATCACAGAAGTATATGCATGCCTAAGAGAAACAGATTTTGTTTCCCATGACTCCATTGCCACCAATGACAACTGGTGTTCTTATTAATGCCATGAGCACTGTCTTATCTCACCCTGTGGTCACTTCCAAACATCTCCATGGAAATTAAACATACTCAACCTATTCTGGCAGCCTCATCAATCTACACTGCAGTCCATTAGAAAATATTTTACTGGGCCAGTTTAAGCGTGGTTAGCATTAATAACAAAGGCCACTAGCCCATTAAAAAACCCACACAGGTCAGGGCTGGCAAAGTCCCTGCACAAGGCCTCCAATATTGCAGCAACAGACATACCAATGCATACCTTTTAGGATGGACAGTCCCTATTTTACACCTAAATCCCTCTGTCTCTCTTATTCTATCCTAATATCCATCTTTTCTAGGAGATCCATTTTGTTGGTGTGTCTGAATATATAACAGAGCTCCACAGTAATAATACCCCCAGTAATGTGTCTTTAAACTACAATAAATGTGTTTTAAAAAGCAGTCTGTGTAAATAGACAACAGTGTTCTAAATTGCATTTTAGTTGCATACCTTGTTCTTAGGAAGTCATCTACAAATCACGTCCCTAAAATTAAAGTGTCCTTTTTTGTCCATTTGAAACATTGGGAGGTATGCCAATGGACCTTCACTAGTTTGACCTTCATAACAATGGTTTGAGGTTGCAGCTCTCTTCCCCAATGCCTTCCCTTTTTTGTTAGTAGTCCTGAGAAAATGTCCCACCTTACTAGCTCACCCTTTTCTTGGTCATTCCCTGCCACTTGTCTATGATGCTAAACCTGCACAGAGCCACTTGAATTCTACATTCACTTATAAATAAAATACTTGCAATTCAGCTACAAAATTAAATATATGGAAACATTACCATAGAAATTATACTGTATGGATGATTAAGAACTGTACCACATAATATCTGTTGATACATAACTCAAAGGTAATTTTATGGATACCCAGAATATGCCAATCTGTTATCTATGTTCATTGCTATGTAGCCTGATTATAAAGTCAGCTAACTTCTAGATTAATGGGAGATGCATAACTACTTGTTGGCTGCCACTGGCCTAGATAATGCAATCGTTCGTGTTACTCAGTAAAAGTTATCACATTTATTGCAAATTTTAAGGGCCATTTCACAATCAAAAGCTGCTTAAACCTCTGTTTAATCTTTAAACTACTCCTCTGTGTCTTCATCATATGGAAATAATTTCTTTTTTATTGCCAAAAAGATTTTCCCCAGATGAGCCTTGCGAATGCTGGCCACCGATCAAAACAGAACTTGGCTAATAAAATCTACATAATTTAGCTCCTCTCGGAGCAAGTCTGCCTATCAATTTCTGTTTGTTCTTCTCATTATGGTTTTATTGAAGGGTTTGTCATGCAATGAACATCAGACACAAATATCAAAGACCTATTGTCACTCCACTGAAATTCTGACCATCAAACAAAACACGACTACTTTACTCATGATAATGTCCATTACTAACACTGTATATATTAGACTTTATCATGTTTGAAGTTTACATAGAGCACAAATGACAGCAATTCCTATCTTGTATTCAATGACTACAAGAATCATATCCCAATATCACATAATCCTTTAGTAGACACATAGAAACATAGAATGTGACAGCAGATGAGAACCTTTTGGCCCATCTAGTCTGCCCAATTTTCTAAATACTTTCATCAGTCCCTGGCCTTATCTTACACCTAGGATAGTCTTATGCCTATCCCACGAATGCTTAACTACCTTACTGTGTCACCCTCTACCACTTCAACTGGAAGTGCATCAATGACCTTCTCTGTAAAATAATACTTCCTGAAACTATTTTTCAAACCTTTGCCCCTCTAATTTAACTATATACCCTACTCCCCTCAAGTTCTTATTGCTTTGTTGTCGTAGGAGCAGTTTTCTCATTATCTTCTTATGGTTATTTGTTACATAGAATTAGATAGGCTTTACCAATAATTTTCTATTTCAATATATTACTACTATAATCTGTTCCTACTACATGTTGTATGTTATATATATTGGCCCCAGCAGTACCCTATAATGTATGAAAGTTCAGGTGAGTGCAGCCCTCTTGGTTTCATTTATATATTTGGAAGTCCAGGCAAACTCCTTGGTTTTGCACCCCTCCCTGACCCAGGTGCCTCATTCCAGGATCCTTTTTAGCCTTGACCTGCAGAGAGTGCCAGGAGTAAGTAGTTGCCAAGTAAGTGATTTATCTCATAAATGCAGACATTGGGCTGCTAGAGTAGAACCTGCCAAGAATGGGGCACATTGATTTTGTGGCTTATGCGATATATGATCATAAATTGTAATTAAACCCCCATTATTTTTGCCTAGATGAGGTTTTTTTAAATAAAACTATTACAATATGTAAGACTTGAAATCATTGTTTAGGGAATAAGCAAGTACGCTGGATTGTGTATTTTGAATGTTGTATATATAGGCCCGAGCAGCACCCTATAATGTATGCATGTTCAGGTGAGTGTAAACCTCTTGGTTATATAAATTTATATATTGGAAGGCTGGGCCTGAAGTTGTGGGAGAGGCTATGTGCCTTTAACCCCTTAAGGACACATGACATGTGTGACATGCATGATTCCCTTTTATTCCAGAAGTTTGGTCCTTAAGGGGTCAAAAGGGACTCCCCCTCTTACCTACGTTACCTATTGGGTTTCAGACTCTCGGCTGATTGGTAGACTGCACTTCTGGTTTCCAGCGCTTTAATTTTTGTAAAAAAAAATTGTGGCACTCAGTCCTCCTGACAGCTCATCGGTTGTTCACGCCGACAAACACTCTGCTGCCCGTTCTGGACTTCCCCGTCCAAACAGTGAGTACAGCAGACCAGTATCATTGTACCCGTCTGCATGTTAATCCTATCCCGACCCGCCGAGGTCCCCAGCTCCAGTTACACACGCCGAGGATACTGCAGACCACCCACGGACTCACGGACGTCTTGGGTATACCTGCAAACTGCCTCCACCGGCTTGCGTTAGCAAGTGTCGTTTTGGCAGAGTGTCACGAGATGGTTCAGGGACGGTTAAGGGTGGTGGGTTACCAACAAGGTGCATCTAAAGTCGGGTTGCTCCCTCCATACACCGGCACATACACGTAGATACAGCCGACAAAGGTTCTCGGTACATTATCTGCCTGCCTCTTTCCAACAAGCAGGCAGACAGGTTACATATGCTAGGAAGACTACTCCCATCACTCCCAACCAAGGCAGTCACGGCATACAATAGCCGGCACTTAGGCATGCATAAGGAGGCACATACTGTAGAAACAATTAAGCCAGTGATGGTTCGATTGAAGCTGGTTGCATATATACAATATTAAGTATTGTTTGTCTTGAGTATGTCATATATATAAGTAACTTCACGTTAGCAGTCACAATTGTAAGAGGGTTTTCTTCCAGGTATGTTATGTTACTGCTGGTTTTAAAGTGTCACATTGCAAACTCCGCTTTATGTATCCAGATATGTTACATAAAGTATTCAGTGCACAGGGCAGCACTACGCCACCTGGTGACCATGTTGCACATAGCTGTTTAACTAACAACCATGCACCATGCCTGGGGGAGCAGGGCAACACTACGCCACCTGGTGGCCACGTCACACATAGCCAGTTAACAAATAACTATACACGATGCCTGGGTGATCAGAGCACAGGACAGCACACTCCACCTGGTGGCCATCTTGCACATAGCCACTAACAAACAACTTTACACTATATATACATGATTCTGTGGTTCATGTTACACGTCAGTACAATATCTTAACTGGTTCTATTTATTTGAGACTATCAAAGCTGCAGATATAACAGAATTAGTTCTCCCGGTGAAATTAAGGTTGACTGTTATTATAAGTATTTTATCATTCTATTCCGGCTTTTCCGTCCGACCAGCTTCTCTCTTCAATCCATCACCACAGAAAACGTCCAAGTGACTCACAAACCGTAAGTCGACCTACCCGTTACGCCAGGCATCAGTCCCACAGCATCATGCACGGGTCAGGTCCTCACTTTACGGCTGCATTCGTCTAAGTCTGTTCTAAAACCATTGCATGTTCGTGCATATCATTAGTTTAAACTCACTTGGTTATATCTGTCTCTGGCTCATTTCAAGCATTAGCGTACTCCCGAACGGGAACACAATCTGTTTCATTGCCTAACATACTAGGCTCGTTTTATTACCCTGACATACCAGGCTCACGGTTCGTGCAATTTCTACCAAACAGGAACTAGTTCATGCATTTATTATGGTACTAAAAACACGTTTCGTGTTTTAAAAACCACGAACAGAACACTGGTTTGTTACAATGACTGTTATTAGGCTATTATGTTCACATATGGTATATTGTCCAACAGGCACTGTTCGTTTCCCTGTCATCATACATCCATTACGCTGGGGCATAGCTCACGAACAAGTGTTCACATAACCACACTGACCCCTACAGGTCACTCTTAAAATCTCAGGTTAACCTTGCATTTTGGATTAAGGGGAATTTCACCATACAATCAGCATTTCTGACCCCTACTGGTCAAAAGCAAAGACAGCTGTCTTCACTTGTCATATACAATTTTACAACCAATATAAATTACACACAAATTTTTTTAAACATAACCATATACCATACATTGAACTCCCGCACGGGCTCAACTTCATGTTAATTCACAATAATTGACAGTTCACATCAAGAACAACAGTGGTTCTACCGACACTGCCACCTACAGGTCTGTCAAATACATTGACAATTTGCATGGGGTTTTACAAACACCAAAACACTGACCACTATAGGTCAACAGACAAAAAAAAATTTCACATACCAATCAGTATCCAACTACACTGCCACCTACAGGGCATTCGGCAGGTCTCAAATGCACTTACATTTTGCAACACCATGATTCACCTACCCCTACCGGTCAATAAGACATACAGCAATTCACAAAGCAAGTAGTATATCAACATCTGGTATAAATACACATATTATTACACATCTGCATATACGTAACCGGTAATATAGTTCACAAACACTTTTTAACACAGCACGCTGCTCACACAACAGACTTTCCCCTAGCAAGGAGACATACAACATACAAGGTGGGGCCAGACCACTTTATCACTTATACATACGGCACTTAAAGGGTTAAGATTGATACACATTTAACCAGTATGGCTACAATGTTTAATATTTACACATCATGACACTTCACTTTTCACATATACTGTACATATTAAGATAAGCTTGGTCTATGCCATATTTCCTTATGCCATACGGTTTATCCATTTAGGTTACAGGTACTACTAAAAAACCTATACGGATTGTCAGGTTCAATACCATACTACCAAGTACGTACACCTGCTCACGTAGTTATTCATATCTTACCTTCCCTGGAATAGTAATAGCGTACTGGCAATTAGGGTTCTAGGGTCCATAGGTATTACCCCCCCTTTATTCTTTACATTACGCTTCAGTTAGTAGTCCCGCAAGGCCAACACCCCGCCTCACACTCGGCGGCATACACCCCTCGGGCCACTTGTGAGCTAGCCGCCTCAAATTGTATCATAGAGAGGGCCTTACCTGTCACTCCCCTTCCTATTTTCTGGTTACTGTCACCGAGAGGCCAACATCCTGCCACAACGTTCAGTGACCACATAAAATCCCCTCGCGCCAACGCATAGATAGAGCCTCTTAAGCCACTGGGCAAATAGCAGGGCCTCACTAGTCACCAAAAAAACACCAAGCCTAATCGTTTCGCCTTACGGCTTAGCTAGCAAGCCAGTACAGGACCCTTGGGTACAAATAATAATTACTATCTTTATTGTTATTTAAGTATGTCTCTAGAAGGTAGTGAAGAATTACCTCTTCCTAGTACCCCGGCTAGAATCGATACACCTTCAAGCAGAGGAGATGTTGCTAGTCCAGCATCAATCAGATCCTGGACGATCCCACACATTACCACCGACCTAAGGATGCAACAAATCTCCTACCCTGTCTCAGCAAAGAATGCAGAGTTATTTAAACTCTTCCGCACATCAACGGACATGACGGAGGCGGGGGAAGGCCCCAGCAACACCAACTCAGGTGACACCCAGGCCACGCTAGCCTCACTCTTGAACTCATGAGCAAAAAATTAAGTCAGTCACCACAGCCCTCACAAGGCTGGGCCTCACACTACTGTACAACCAGTACCAACCGAAACTCGATTATTCTCCTGACACTCAGGACGTTAACCCTGCACATATGATCCCAGCACACAGTAACAGATATCCTGGAAGTTAAAAGATGTCAACTTAACATCTCTACCAATGGCCATCCTAGGCCATGATAGCCTCACTCATGAACTCCATGAGAAAAATTAACGCCAGACTGGCAAATCTTGAATCAGTCACTTCAGCACTTACAAAGGCTCGGCCTCCCTCTACCATACAACCAGCACCAACTGAAACTCAGTTACCTGGTACAATTAATTCTTATGACACTCAAGAGGTTAATCCTGCACATATGAAAAAAAAAATTATTGACTCTCTGAATTTCGCCATGCATATCATACCTCAAGGCAGATAATTTATTTCAAGGCTACTGTGCCTTCTCCCTACACTCCCAGACAACCACAACTATACCCCTCTTGACCAACAAGCCACTGCAGAACTACGCATGTGGAACTTGTTCCTAGCAAGTTGGAATGGCAGAAGCATGTTCTTCCCACAGGTTTCAGTAGATACCCCCACCGTTTGGGCTGATGCAGTGGCACCTACAGGGTTTGCGGCCATATTTGGGGACAATTGGCTGTGGGGTAGGTGGCCGGAAGAAGTAAGCCAGATTGAAGGGTTCTATAAGAACTCGGCGCTCTTCGAGGTATACCTAATTGTATCTGCAGCAACAACATGGGGACATCTAGGGGCTGCCAGACCGGCACAATGTTTCTCTGACAATTTGGCAATTTGCAACGTCATAAACAAAGGCCGGTCATCATCCATGGTGATAATGACATTTATTAGAAGACTAACGTGGTTGGCAGCCTGTCATCTGTTTTATACATTCATAACACAGCTGCTGACCACCTATCTCGTCTTCAATTTCAGGCATTTAGGGACTCCCTAGCAACAGCCTTATCAATAGCCACAACCGCTCCCACGCTCCAAAAGCTAATCATGGAATAGAAGAATTGCTAAGTCTCAGCAGGAATTGACAAATTGGTCCTCTCAAAGAATACGCACACTGCTTATGACAGAGCTTACTGGTTATATCAAAGTTCATAACAGATCACCACCTAACCAATTGCTTTGATAAAATAACTTTGGTGGCTTTCGACACTTTTTGCCACATCAAACTAAAAATGTCACACAACACTATTAAGTTATATCTCACGGGCATCCAACACCACATGTTCTCAGCTCATCCCAACAAACAAGGATTCCTCACATCCTACCCCATCAAAACCCTCCTTAAGGGTATAATCAAATCCCACAGTCCTACTCCACAACATAGGTGGTCTATCGATATATACAACTCTTCAAACGTATTTACGGCTTACTGAATACCACACTTTTTGAACCTCATACAAACACCGTTCTTAAAACTGCCATATACTTGGCTGTCTACAGCTTTCTCCGACCCAGAGAGTTCACTGTCACAGGGCAACACGATGCTAAGCATTGCCTACGGTACTCAAACCTTTACAAACTACAGGACCATTATGTGCTAAGCCTACCCTCAAATAGGACCAGCCAGATTGGTCAAGCGGTTCTTATACACTACTACCCCACTGACAATTCCTGGGGCCCAGTTAAAGTTTTGACACTTCTCTACTGTCAACAACTGCACATGCCTCACTCCCTCTCCGTTCACTTCACGGGGCCACCCTTACCACTTCTAAATTCATGGTATACATACGGATATTATTAACATGACTCGGCTCAAACTCCACCAAATATTCAGGACATTCATTCAGGATAGGGGCAGCATCCACTGCCTCAAGCCAAGACATCCCGGTACATGTGAACAAAACATTAGGCCGGTGGAAGTCATTCCCTTATGCTGTTTATATACCTCAGCCAATACAAGAGTTAGAAAGGCATTTGTTAAGATGTCCTCATAAATATACTGGTATAATATCATGTGTTTTCGTATTAGTTATCTTTGGTATAACAAGATTGGTATTCCTTTTGCCCACTTATTTACAGGCCTATCACACACGTTGGTATCGGCACACCTCAACCTACTTTTACTTATTATGGTATTTTACTTAATTACTATTTCATTTGATTACTGAAATGGCCCCGAACAAATGTTATATATGTAAAAAGATCCACACCATAATGATTAACAATGACAGCTTGGAAATAAGCAGCTACCAAATTGCACACAGCAGAAAAGATAAAGAAAATATCACTTCAGCTATATGTAAATATGCATATGAGTCTGTTTTTCCCCAAAGGATGGCATTGACTAGTCATTATGTGCTCAGGGACATCTTCATAAGATAGCCACACATGTTGAATTATGGGAATGTTATGCTAGAACATGTTATTGATTCCTTAGATTGAACTGTGGAGGGCTCAACAAGTAGTATGGAGCTTTACAAAAATCTTAGAGGAAGGGTCAACATTTGCACTAACAACGCTTACCAGAGTCACTAGGTGTTCTACTTGCTGTTTTACAAACTTCTACTCTCCATAATTTGAGATAAAGCTAACCCCTCTTAAAGGACCACTATAGGCACCCAGACCACTTCAGCTCAATGAAGTGGTCTGGGTGCCAGGTCCATCTAGGGTTAACCCTGCAGCTGTAAACATAGCAGTTTCAGAGAAACTGCTATGTTTACATTAGGGTTAATCCAGCCTCTAGTGGCTGTCTCATTGACAGCCGCTAGAGGCACTTCCGCGCTTCTCACTGTGATTTTCACAGTGAGAAGACGCCAGCGTCCATAGCAAAGCATTCAAAATGCTTTCCTGGGGACTGATTAACCCCTTAAGGACCAAACTTCTGGAATAAAAGGGAATCATGACATGTCACACATGTCATGTGTCCTTAAGGGGTTAAATGCGCGCGTGGAAGAGGGACGTCGAAAGAGGGAGGAGAGTCACCAGCGCCGAGGGAGCCCAGTGCTGGAGAAAGGTAAGAGATTAACCCCTTCAGCCCCTAGAGCCTGGCAGGGGGGGGGGGGGAGGGGGCGGGGGCTAAAGACCCTATAGTGCCAGGAATAAAAGGGAATCATGACATGTCACACAGGGGTTAAGTAGGTTACTGGGACTATCCCCAAATATAAATTTTATACAGTTTGATATTTATTTGACAGAAACTGTTATTTTATTTGAATTACTGGCCCAAACACTAGTAAAGCATTGCATTAACATTTACTCTTCACCAGCAAGTTTTACTAACAAAGTTATTTACTAAAGTGACTGTTTAACGCCTTAAGGACGCTGGACGGTTAAGGACCGTCATCGTCATTTTTCCATTGCCGACTGACGACGGTCCTGAACCGTCCTAAATTTAAGATGTACTTACCCGATCGCCGTCGTTCCCCCGGTGGCGATCGGCGGTGCTCCCATTGTGGGGAGACTGCCTGCAGCCCAGACAGTCTCCCCATGGCGAATTAGGACCCCTGTGGCCATGTGATCGCCCAACAGGGCGACCACATGGTCACAATAGGTGTCCTAGTGTCTGCCTGCAGGGGGACTGTCTGTGCTGACAGGCAGTCTCCCTGCTGCTGTAAAATAAAAAATAATTAAAGTTAAAGTGAATAAAAAAAATATTATTATATATGTGTATATATATATATGATATATAGACATATATTATACCTATATAATATATGTCTATATATCATATATATAATGTCATGCTAAGTGTATTTTTATATCAATATGTACATATATTAATATAAAAATACACTTATAATTAAATTACACATGTATATATATAATATATATAATAACTATATATATTGTATATATATATATATATATATATTATAAAATACAAATAATAAGTAATTTAAATTAAATTAAACATGTAAAAATAATAATAAAAATTTTAAAAGAAATTATATATCTATACGAAATTTTATTCTAACTGTATTTTGATATTAATATATATATATATATATATATTTATATAAAAATACACTTAGAATGAAATTGTATATATATCTATGTATATATAAATAAATAAAAAGAATACAAACTATTCATATGTTCATATACAAAATTACATAAATAATTATATAAATATACACGTAGACTTCAAATATATAAATAGGCATATATATTTAAATTCTACGTGCGTATTTATGTAATATTTTTACATAATTAAGTTATTTTATTGATTGATATTTAAGGGACCTGCCTGCCAACCCAGGCCGAAAGTCCAGAGAATTTAATTTGCTATCACTGTATTTTACCCTGTAACGTTCTACGACACCCTAAAACCTGTACATGGGGGGTACTGTTTTACTCGGGAGACTTTGCTGAACACAAATATTAGTGATTCAAAACAGTAAAACATATCACAGCGATGATATTGTCAGTGAAAGTGACTTTTTTTGCATTTTTCACACACAAACAGCACTTTTACTGATGATATAATTGTTATGATACATTTTTCAGTTTTGAAACACTAATATTTGTGTTCAGCAAAGTCTCCTGAGTATAACAGTACCCCCCATGTACAGGTTTTATAGCGATTTTGAAAGTTACAGGGTCAAATATATGGGTCATGTCCAGTCTTTTTTAGTAACCACTTAGTCACAAACACTGGCCAAAATTAGCGTTCAATTTAGTTTTTTACTTTTTTCACACACAAACAAATATGAACGCTAATCTTTGGCCAGTGTTTGCGACTAAATGGCTACTAAAAAAGTCTGGACATACCCCATATTGAATACCCTGGGTTGTCTACTTTAAAAAAAATATGTACATGTGGGGTGTTATTCAGCGATTTATGACAGATAATAGTGTTGCAATGTCACTATTGATACATTTTAAAAATGTATGTTTTGAAACCGCAATATCCTACTTGTACTTATAGCCCTATAACATGCAAAAAAATAGCAAAAAGCATGTAAACACTGGGTATTTTTAAACTCAGGACAAAATTTTGAATCTATTTAGCAGTTTTTTTTCATTCGCTTTTGTAGATGAGTAAAAGATTTTTCACATAAAAGTCAAAAAACATGTATTTTTTTCAATTTTTCATCATATTTTTTCATTTTTTAAAAATTAAATTACATGAGATTATATAAATAATGGTATGTAAAGAAAGCCCCTTTTGTCCTGAAAAAAAACAATATATAATTTGTATGGGAACAGTAAATGAGAGAGCGGAAAATTACAGCTAAACACAAACACCACAAAAGTGTAAAAAGATGCCTGGTCGCAAATGTACAACATCGCAAAAACAGTCCGGTCCTTAAGGGGTTAAAGTGAATTTCAAATGTAAGGAAAAAGTAGCTGAAATTTTAAAATTCTCTATGTCAGCTATGCTTTCATTTCAGATACACTGACCTTGAATGTTAAATTCACTTTGAATTAAATTTGAATTCTCACTTTAGCTAATAGCCCAGTAAATGAGTTTACAAATACTATAGTTATAGTAGATATCCAAATCATAGCACGCAAAAGGTAATTCTCTGATCACATTATCACAGGTAGGAATTTAAATAGTTAAAAGTCACTTATTCTTTCAAATATTATCAGCAAGCCAAATTGCTAGTAAACGGGGCAATGGTTGGACGTATCACATTTAAGACTTGATATGCTCTCTGACTCCTAGTGACACTCTATATACATATACAACAGTAGCATCCAATACGAAACAGCTTGTATATATACGTTTTTCAGGAAAAAAGAACTTTGTATCAGTAAAAGCCTAACGCTCAGTCAGTCAGTTCACAAAATAGTATAATAACTTAAGAATTCATAACTATATAATATGTATAATGAAAATGGACAATAAAGCAAATGGATTGTATTGTCTTGATTTGTGAAAAATGTACACAAATAATATATGTTTGCACAGACAAATGTGTTATCTGACAAATCTCCCCCAAATTAATTTTGTTTAATTCAAATCAAATTATTCTCAAGAATTTGCGGTAACTTCTACTGTTGACCAACGAGGAAGCAGACATCGTGAGATCTCAAATATCAGATACAGAGATACATGTTCTACTTTTTTTGTTGGACAACCAAGAAACGAGATGAAAGAAATGTAGAACCACTAGACCTTTGGAACCCTGGACTCAAAGTCAACCCCATCTTTAAATATGCTATCTCTGGTAAATAAAACCTTTATGACATCCTCTAAAAATAAAAAAAACATTCTCAAACCGTTCTTCAACTATTGAAGAATAACAGAAGCAATAAAGTAATGTAGACACATTACTTTATTGCTTCTGTTATTCTTCAATAATTGAAGAACTGTTTGAGAAGATACATAGATTCCTTATCTCCAGTGGAAGTTTTTTTTTATCAATGTAATGTTTATGTCTTTGCAGTTCCAGTCATTCCAACAAATACATTTTTATCAAGACGGCCATCTCCCCCTCCCTGAGTCCTATAAAGCAGACGATTTATAATCCTCTTTATCATGAACTTAACCACATCAGTTATATGACATCTTTAACCCAGCATGTACCAGATGGGCCTGCGATAGATTAATCAGCAGTTTGTTATGACTTTCTCTGAAATTGAAGAAAATAATCACTCCCAGTGCTATAATGTATCACTGAGCAAAAGAAAAAAAACAAGATCTTTGGTTAGCCACCAGATGTCAGGCTGGGGACATATTAAGCAAAAAAAAAAAACACGTAATCGCTGTCTTGTGATGTTTATTATGTTAATAAGCAGAAATATGCTTTAAAAACTGACAGTGTTTGATAAGGGGCATGATAAGAGTGAGTTGTGCAGTATTGTATTACCAAGATGACCTAAATATGTCCCTTCAAAACAGTCTTTGAAACTAAAGAAGCAATTTCTCTGTTTAAATAAGGAATATTTATGAACATGCTCACTGTAAGTGTGTGTATATATTTATTTGTCTGTGTGTGGTTTTGTTTCTTGTGAACCAAATATTAGACTTGGAGATATGTTTGATTCTGAACTGCGATTCATGTAAATTTGGGCTGATTGGATTCCTGAATTCCGAGCTAGAATGCAGTTGAATCACACACCAAACCAAACGCGCAATGTTCAAATTTTTAATTTGTGATCCTCATTTATGCCCCTGGTTGATAAAAAAGAGATTATTGATGGCAAAATAGATGATTGATTGGTAGGGGACAGTCACTAAATGTTGATATTTATTAACAGGTCAAATGAGAAGTAAACAAATGAGGAAAAAAAATTGTATTTATATATTATATATTAATAAATAAATTCCCTATAAATATAGATTTTTACTACTCCTCCTGCTTTTCTCTATATACGTTAAGTTTTTCTCACTTGGTCCATGAACCAAATGTCACATCAATTTATTGAAAACAATATATATAATATTTAGAAAATTAATATATTTAGCAGTACAACACTGGCCCATTATAATGCTTTTTTGGTTTGTCTGATCCTTATACCAAAAATATCTTGTTTCTTAAAAAATGATTCAGCTAAAAAAAAAAAACATTCTCATCGTGCACGAGTCTACCAGAATTTTTTTCCCTATTTTATATATTTTAATATTGTATGGAAAGTAGGATATCTTACCAAAAGGGTACAGAACTATTAATGAAAATTAGCATTAGTATGAATTTTGCTTCTTAAAAAAAAATATATATATATATATATTTGCATCTTGAGATATGTTACTTAATTCAACCAGATGGATCAGAATAGTAGTTGTTAAATCATATTATAAAAAGCATAACAAAGTTCACAGGAATCTGCAAGAGTTTCAATGAAGAGTTTCTTCATTCACTCCTCAACTCTCCCGGGTCCTGAAAATATTTTAATTAGGTGGTCATCCAACCTGAGAATATGTACTTCTGATTAACTTTTCCCATTATGCCCTTTCATAGAGGCGTTACCAGCTTTATAGGTGCTTCTCATATATCTTCTGTAGTTGACATACAAACCTTCATATTGGCACTTTCTTCCAGTACGAGGCTGCAATGTCCACATTAACATTAACATCTACTCTTTTATACACCTAAACGTGAATGACACAAGTATATTTGTGCTTTCCTGACTCCATTCCCTGATTAATAAGGCTAACTTGACCTTCCCCAGTTAGCTACATCTACAAAGAAATTGAATAACTCAGTGACACTGCTTAAGCTGTTTTGCTTATACCCTTACAAGAGTTTCACTAAATTTGCAGATCCTCTTACAATGTTATCTGCTGGTTTCTAGGGATATATTAGAAGCTGTTAGAAGAGGCAAAACCAGTGATATGAACCCTTTTTGTTTCCCTGAAGAAGCTCCAACATCAGTGACTCTGCAGGCAGAACTGGGATTTACTGTGGAGGGAAAAGACATTGCAATCTAGGCACAATATTATCACCATCAGCACAACAAGCTAGCATTGATTAATGTCTGGAATCCTAGGAGGACAGGTCTCTCTCCACACGTGTCTTCTTTCAGGCTATCACTGTGCAGGCCTTTCTTACCTACAACTCTTTAATTGGCCATGTACCACTATCAGGTGTGCAACCAGGTGGACGGGAAATAAAATAAATACTAGTGCATCCATTTAAATCAATATGAAATGCCAATGAATCCTGGTTTATCTATAGTTTTTGGAATTCTGTGATTCTCTAAGAAAGATTTCAGCTGGTTAACTGGAGTGATAACCTGCAATAAGTGAATAACCATTTGCTTACACATCCTCTTTTTCTATTCAAAATGCAATATTGCACAACTCGTTGTTTTCTTTTTCTTTTCTTTAATATATTCACTTGCTGCAAGATGGTGAATGTGAATTACATAAATATACAATGAATCTTCTTTACAGTGGCTATCCATACATGTAAACATTGCTTGTATTATGCCTGCACATCAGATGCCCCCTAATGGTAACAAAGTCAGCACTCTGGAGTAAGCAAGATCTACCTATATAACTCCAAATCAGCCCTTTTGAACTCCACCTTCAGAAGGGAATATTCGGTCATTGTTTTTAAGTGACGCAAGGCATACTCATACATACATATATAGCAGGTTTATAATAACATAATTTTAACTAACCGATGAACAGAATAACTGTATAGTCCCTCCATTTTTCTGCTTTTCGTAAAGATATTTTGAAAATTGCGGAGATGGAAATCGATTTCTTTGTAGTATTACAAGTTTTATTTGTTGTAGCCAGCGTGAACCTAAGTGTTTGTAAGGTATGGTTAAATAATTCTCAGCATTAGGTTATCCAAGAAAAGCAGTAAGGCTCCTATCAATGACAGCTGAAAGCAACCTGATATATTCACTATAACAGCTCGGAGAGACTCTGGAGGCAGTATCAGCAGTAAGCAATGCAGTTAGCATGTTAATCTCCGATACTGAAATTAGTGTAGGACCCACTGATATTGGGGTACTGTAATGTAGTGGTGGGCTTAACACAGTATGGCCATATGGTGGAACTGAATCCCCATATGTGTTTGATAGGTGATTTTAAGTAGCCTTATAAAATTTAATACAAAAAGAAAAGTCCTACGCTCACTCTCATCACTCCTGGGCGGCAGCAATGACTACAGTACACATCAGCTAATACATATAGTAAAAACCAAAGAAATAAGTTACCTGCGCTCTCTCCTTAATCCCTATGTATATTTAAACAAATGGAGGTAATTTAGTTACTCCAATGGCCACTGGAGGGAATGCCCGCCTGCCAACATCAAGGCAGACCCCCCCCCCCTAAGCGGGTCCTAACACTGACCCTTTACCTTGCTTCCTTGAGCTTCTGGCAAAAATATCTCTAATGAGACAGAGAGGGGTATTTTTTATATACACCCCTATACTTGTAAAATTTAAAACTGTATTTTTCTTGTGTGTGTGCTGTTCCGTTGTATTTTGTATGGGAATTTTGGTCTTCACGGCATCACCACTACTTAGATATGCATGTACCGGGTGTGCCTCCAATTTCCTCTTTTTCCCAGTGTTGACGGTGTTAATAAAATAAATACTAAGATTCACTACCTAGTGACCATTTAGGACTAATTGGTAGTAGGATGCAATCTGTCCATTAAAAGATATAGAGAAGCAAATTCATGCTAAAAGGACAGAAACTAGAAAAATAAGCCTTACTTCACTGTTGACAATGGATTGGAGATAGGAAAGATTGCTTACTGGAAGAGCGTAAAAGATATAAAACTCTCTTAATGCACTGCAATCAGGCAAACAAACTGCTATACTGTACAAATAACTTCTGTACTAATAGTTACCCTTTATATCCAAAATGCCAGATCATGAATTAAGTCTCACTCTTAAGCAAGAGAAACAGGGAAATGTTTTCATTATTCTGCCAGGAAGACTGCGTAGACATAAATAATAATAATATAATATTTTGGGTAGACTCCATTATTATTTTTTGAAAGGCCTGTCTGGGTCCTCTGTAGCATGAAAGAGCTAGCTATAAACTGTAAAATATTGCCCATTATTTATTAATGTGTACATACCATTTTCTTCCAATTTAATATATAAATGCACTGTCTTGGCTTACAGATTGATACACAACTGATTAAAAGGCATTACCCTGCCATCTACCAAGAGCTGCAGAAGTGGAACAATTAGGCTATTGATTAAATGTCTATGTTGGCTACGTAAGACACATCATTACTTGAAGATAAAACGATGACCAGCTTGAAGTCCAGTGTTCCCTGTCAATGTTCCTATTCCACTTTCTTTTTTTTTACCCAGCCTTCATGCTGTAAACCTGTTAAGCATAACAAAACAGATTTCAGGGGAAAATCTCAAGTAAAATGGTACAATCTGCAAGCAAGAAATGGTATTGATCATGTAGGAAAAATAAAAAAATATTGGTAATAAACAGATTAGGTCAATACCATCACAAGTAAATTGTAAAGGTGTATTGCATAGTGTGATCAGATGAAGTCATCAATGAAGAACAAAAAATATGTATATATATTCTTTCTTTATTTCTTTAAGAAAACAATATGCATATGATGATTTTCTATATTTGTCATAATCTCTACGTTTCTATAACAGGGATACAATATGTATGCAAGTCTGAGAAATGTCCCGTGTTGCTGTGACTATAAAACAGATTTTCCCTAAATCTATTTCCTGAGCCATCTGAGACAAAAAAAAGGGCACAAAGCGCTGGCTTTGAAAAATATGTGCATGCTTATTAGATGATATGGTAAAAAAACACTTATTAGCCAGCTGAAAATATATAGTAGACATTAAACAAGTGCAAGAAAAAACTTACGGCTTCTCCGAAATTGATTGGACTGAAAAAAAAATTGTTATTTAAATAGAGTATATTTCTTCCATGTGGTGTTTCAGCTTCTTTGAGTTTCGATTATTTAAGGAAAAATAATTCAGACACACTGAAAAGGCATGAATTGGCATACTGCAATTATAAAAAAAAAAATATTCTCCATTCCATGGATGGAACTCTGAATTATTGAACACTGAACCAGCTTGTTGCCTATTTCATTTGTTTAATGAATGTCCACATGGCGTGGCAATCTAGTAGACATTTGTGAATGAGCGCAAAATTAACATCTATCTAATTTTTGATTGCCTGTACCAGAATCTGAATAATTAATAGCTATATGAAATAGAAGAAAAATAAATTGAAGAAACAATTGAAAAAAAAAAATGATCGTGCAATTTACAAGGTTATTAATTAATGTGCAAAATCAAAGCAAATTTTAAATTTAAAGTCAATATAACCAAAAAGTTTCAAAACTTGTTGTTCTTCATTAAATATGTTCATGAAGCATCTAGCATGTCATTTAAGAGAATATCATTATTAATTATTTAGTATAAAGAAATATTTGATCACGTAAATGTGTCTCTTGTCTATTCATGTCCCTAAATTACTGTAATGCCCCACATATTGTAATGTCTAATGAACCAGTTAAAATTATAAATATGATATGGTTTGCATAATCTTCCCTCAGGTGTACAGTAAAAAGGTTACCACATTCAGGAAATTATAGGGAAATGCTACATAAAAGAGCATTTAAAGGATATCAGATCAGAGCCAGCAAATAAGAGGGTTTAATAATCCCATGGTTAATCATTCAAAATAGCTCTGGGGGTTGTATTATATAAATAAACCTTTAACAGGCGGCAAAAACAGGTGTTCAGTTATATACATTAGAAAATGACTTACAAACAGTGTGTGTGTGTGTGTGTGTACACTGATCAGCCACAACATTAAAACCACCTGCCTAATATTGTGTAGGTCCCCTTTGTGCCAACACCAAGACATTAGTAGCAGATCCATTAAGTCCTGCAAGTTGCGAGGTAAGCCTTCATGGGTTGGATCTGTTGTTCCAGCACATCCCACACATGTTCATTTGGGTTGAAAATTGGGAAATTTGGAGGGCAAGGCAACACTTTGAACTCTTTTTCATGTTCCTCAAATCATTCCTGAACAATTTTTGCAGTGTGGCAGGGTGCATTATCCTACTAAAAGAGACCACTGCCATCAGGGAACACCACTGCCATCAAGGGCTATATGTGGTCTGCAACAATCTCTAGGTAGGTGGTATGTGTCAAAGTAACATCCACATGCATGCCAGGACCCAAGCTTTATGCAGCCCCATACACAGCAAACCACAATGCACCATTCTATCTTGGCCAGCATTAAATTTTTTCAGCAATATTAGCTAAAGTAGCTCTTCTGTGGGATCAGACCAGTTGGGGTAGCCTTTGCTCACCACTAGGGGTGGACTGACCGAGTGCCTGAGCTAGTGAGAGGGCCCCCAAGAGGCCCCAGCACAACCCTGGGGCCCCTCCGCTCAGGTCAGCTGCAGTATTTTAAATTATGGCTGCTGCACATTCTTGTTGGTCATCTTTAAACCTGGAGAGAGTGCTTGACCCCAGTGGGACACAAATCCAGACCATAATTCCTCCAGTGAGCTCTGGTGTTTAGAGTATTGACGTGGGTTACCAGAGGTTATAAGAGCAGATAAAGTGAACACCAGGAAAGCTATGATGTTAATCTGCCATTGGACCACAGGGGATCACTGGACTACCAAGGATCCCCCTGTTCCTGCCCAAGGAAAGCCACAGAAGGGGCGAATAACTATTTATAGTTTTTTATCTTCATAATTTCTCCTCAGCCCCTATCCCCCATTATAGCTCCAACTCCTACCACTACATCCACTGTTTCCCCTACTTCATCCCCTTTTAGAGCCCCTGTGTTATCAAAATGAGAAGAGGAACTGGACTCAATACCAGTCAATAACAGGTGCACTGAAGCAGGACCAGCAAATCCCACAATGATAGATCTCCAGGCACTCAAAGTGTTCAAACCACAGGTAGGTTTATTGGGTCAAAATGGTACAGAGCATCTGCTCTTTCACCTTGCGATCCAATAAACCTGCCTGTGGTTTAAACGCTCTGAGTGCCTGGAGATTGTTTCCTCTTGTGCCTTATTAGAGCTCTGTCAGCCCATTACAGCCACTATTTTCCAACAAAAGCCTATACCCCACCACTATAGCCCTTATACACCACTGCAGACTCAACCCCTATTACAGCACCTAACCACCCAACCCGCACACTACAATTTCTATCCGCCATTTACAACCCCTATCATCTCCATTACAGCCCCTACCCCCTACTACAGCCCCTATCTCCCCATTATAGCCCCTATCCCCCCATTACAGCCCTAATCCCTCCTATATATATATATAGTTGATACAATGTTAAATAAAAATCTGCACACCCGTCAAGCCATAAGACTTGCTTTTCCCACAGAAATCACAAATATGCAGTGATGTTACTACTGCAAATGATTCTGGGTGGGCATATGCCAATTAGTTTAACAAAGAATCCCATTTTTACCTTATTCCATTTTAAACATGGATTCCTTTGAGTCTGTGTTTGCTGTATACAACAGTTTTGAAACACAACTTGAGATAAGATGCAAAGCCAGTAAACCACTCATGGACAGCTGTTTCATTGTTAATGCAAATCATCAGCATGAGGTTGGTTGGTTACTGGCTGGCTTTTGAGGCTTGGTAGTGCTTGGGAATCAAAAACCAAAAAGGTTATGGTGGGGAAATAAATGTGATTGAAAGCCCCTTGCACCTGAAGTCTGTGGATGATTAATACAGCGTTAAACAAAAATCTGCACACCAGTCAAGCCATAAGACTTGCTTTTCCCACTGAAATCACAAATTTGCAGTGACGTTACTACTGCAAAGGATTCTGGGTGTGCATATGCAAAGTAGTTTAACAAAGAATCACATTATTGCCTCATTCCATTTTAAACATGGATTCCTTTGAGTCTGTGTTTGCTGTATACAACAGCTTTCAAGATATACTACTGATACTAGCTATACTATTGATGCTGCATTTTGTCACCATGTACCTTTGTATTTACTACATACCATAGTTTTCCTTACAATGAATCACTGAGCATTTATCTGAGCAGTTACTGAGCATATTTCCAACTTTAGAGAACAAAGCTCTAAGATATTTAAATTCAGAAGATCAATCAACAGTTTCTGTAATCAAACATCATTTAAATGAGTTATAATTTCGCAGTAAAATTATAATATATTACCAAGTTTTTAAATGAATGTCTATGTTTATAAATGTATATTTTCATTACATTTAGCATTAATATTAGTTTGAATTTTAACAGTAATGATACGTCCCCAACAAGGAGCCATTTTAGTTTTTACCCAAAAAATATAAAAAATATTATAAAGTATTGAAAAGCAGGGATACATTTTCCATTCATCGAGCTGCTAATTTTAACTGACCACTGTCTAGCATTAGTGCTGATTTTGAAAATCATAGTTTTAGTTATTCCTTTCACCACTGTAGTAAAATTAAACTTTGTTCCTCAAAAGAGAAAAAAATAACTTGTGGCATCAAATGGAATTCAATAATTATACTTCTTTAATGCCACTCCTCAGAAAATTACAGTAGAGCATTACCATGTCTGAACTCTAATGGTTTTGGCAATCCAGTTATTCATTTTAGTCTTTTTTTTATCTAATGTTGAATTATGCTAAAGAGAGCATAGCTTTAAATCATGACACAATACCAAACCTCTACTGGCCTGTGATGTACTCAAAGTAGATTATTTATGTGAGAAAAAAAGAGAGGGCGTGGCCTAAGAGATTGTCAAAAATCAGAGGGGACAGAAAAGGGGGTAACCCTGAGTGGTTAGAACAAAAAAGAACGAGGGAATCTGTCCCTGGAGTAAAAATCGGAAAGATACTTTATTAATGTAATTCAAAAAACATTCCTACAATAAGCTACCTCTGGCACTCTACTATGGTATAAACTGGCTGTCTACCTTAGACAGACTGAATAACCAGCATAAGGTGCTAAGGGCGTATCTATAGGGGATAAGGGAAAAGAGGGAGAACATAAAACAAAGACAAATTGCTGCAAAGTGAGAATTTCACTGCAGAAAAATCGTAAAATACTATGGGGTACAAGGAATGGTCTCCAAAATACCACTCAATAACCAAGCTAATTGGTACAGTATACAGACACACGGAGGGACAGACAAGAGGTGAATCTAGATCTGCCAACAATGTCACTTTTGCAAATATAGAATATAATATCCTCAAACTATGTGCATATAAAGTAACCGAAGTTGTTACAAAGAACTTCACAGAGATAACTTTCTGATATTGTGGCCGCTGAAGTTCGCTATCAATGTGTGTCTAAATTTGATAGCTTAGTCTTTAGACACAATGTGTCATAATATCAATAGCTAGACGAGTGAATACATCCCAGTCTAAGCGTGCTGAAAGAAACAGTGAAAAAATCAGCAGAATGTAGCAGAGCAACTAGTACTATGTAGGCATACCGGCTCAATTGATCCGTTGGGTGCCTTGATGGTACCGTGCTGAATTGTCAAGGATCGTGCACGGATGAAGTCGTCAAGTGCACTGACGGTATCCAATTGACAAATAAATTAAATCATAAAACTAGTGATTGTCACAAGAATAAAGATACATAGAGTTAGAATAATGCCTTCATGGGCACCAGTTATAGTAAAGGAGAAATGCACATAGACCGGAAAGATAGTGAACAAATAGATAGGGAGAGTAACAGATACTGTAAATTAGCTAGAGTGAAAAATACCCAGGTCGGTATATTGCTTTCCTATATACCCTGATCAGTATAATTGTCCCCAATGTTTTCTCAATGGCTATCGATCAGCTCAGATAGGGTTACTTAGTCTGGTCGATATATAGTTTCCCAGAATGACATCATCGGTATATAGTGTGGCAATATTTCATAGTTGCTCACGATCAGCCAAAGTGAGCCTTGCCACACAAATACCGAAAATGGTTTATGAGGTATATCGCGAGTAAAAATCTAAGCCCATAGTGAAAAGATATATCCTTGGGGAGTCAAGGAATGCAATTGATGATGTCAAGACTGTCGGTACAGTTTCAAAGTCCGATGGTGTCAAGAATGTCGGTACAGCTTAAAGCCCTTAGTGTTTATTTCCTCTATAGGGTATTTTATTTGTACATGAAAATATTTCAGTAATTAATCTTCATGTGGGCACACCACACTTCTGCCAGGGCCATGTATATTCCTGATTTTAAAAATGTCCCCAAAATTCAACTATTAGTCTACATTTCATGGGTTGTGAATTTCCTTGAAATTTAGTAACTTACCTATAGTCACTTACAATATCTATCACTTTAGAAGTCACAATATTATTTTGCATGTGTTGTGGTGTCCTCCCTAATACAAAAATATGTCCCGTCTAGGCCACTACACTCTGCCAAAGACCTGCATCTATCCTCTGTTCGTACTCCCACCTCTGATGCTCGCCTTCAAGACTTCTCTAGAGCTGCACTGTTCCTGTGGAACTCCCTTCCCTTTTACGTTAGATGCTCACCTAGTCTCCACTCCTTCAAAAAATCATTAAAAACTCACTTTTTCACAAAAGCGTATCAATTATACTGTTAATGGCTGCAAAACACCACACTAAGTCTTCATTGAATATTATTCTACCAATCTACTTCCCTAATACTTCCCTTACCTTACTCCCTCTAGCATGTAAACTCATTGAGCAGGGCCCTCAACCCCTCTGTTTCTATAAGTCAAACTTGTCTGGTTACAATTCCATGTTTGTTAGTCCACCCATTGTAAAGCGCTACAGAATTTGTTGTCGCTCATAAATATAATAAAATTAATAATATTACTATACAAAATGGCATCCTCAGTAGCAATTATGAAATACTGCACCTTTCAACAATTACCCACAGATGGCTTCTTGAATTAAAATGCATTTTAGACATTTCTAATGTAAATCAAAGTCACAATGGTTTAATTAATTTCCTATTGCATCTGTTTTTGTTTTTTTCATCCTCCGGGACCTTTCCAACTATAAATCTTGGGTTGAGTTAGTTTGATATACAGTCAAATGTTAAAACAAAAGAAAATTACAACTTTATACCAAAAGCAAAATAATTTAATATAGATTTGTACACAAAATCTTTCTAGATAGTTTGATACATTTTTTCATTAAACATTTATCGTATTATTTTTTTTGTCGACTTATAATACAATAGAGAATAACAAAAAAGGGTTCTCTCAACAAACAATTGTAATGACACATAATAGAACCTTGCTTTTCCAGCAGCAAGTAAATTAAAAAGCACCTGTGTTTTGTAAATAGCTATTCTTGTTTAATTTTTTTCTGGTTATCACTTTGTGTCACAATATCCAAAATGCAATATTGCTGATATTTGTTTCAACTGGCTTTGGAAATATCCACCCTGCATACTCATTTCCAGAATGCATGAAGAATGATTGTCTTCTAATCATGAGTCTGATTTTCCAGTTCACAGAGTTCAAGTAAAGTCTTAAGAAGAACAAGAAGAAAATCAAGCATTCTGTATATTATGGTAATTTTATGGTTTTTATAATTGTAGGGTTTTGGCCATAGTAAACTCCAGAACTTGGCCATCCGATGTTCTTCAACCTCTTTGAAGGACTCAGGCCTGCCTGAGATCTCCAATGCTTTCATTATTGAAGATTTCATTTTTGAAGACCAAATTATTGTGATTATCAAAAAAATATGCTCTACCCCGTTAAAAAGGTTGGACTGCTTTGACTCAACATTTCTCCTTTGTGCAGTCAAACATCTAATCATCACACCAGCAATTTCCTATAAAGTAGATGTTTCCTAGTAGTGTTACATTTTTATATAGCTTTAGCTGAATTTTTTTTTAATAACATAATTGTTCAGATCTGCAAAAAAGTATAAATCCATTTGAAAAAATGAATTTATATATTTTTTTAGAAAAAATATATAAAAGTTAGTTTCAGTTAACAAGTGCTATATTGTCACAGTATGTATTGTATGATGGCTCAGAATATGCACACTGGTCACCTGTTTTTCCTAAATGGAGAGCTCAAAATGCAATTTCCGTCCAGTATAAATTAATCCAAAATGTAACTGGAAACATTCATTAAATTCTGATAAGATCTGCTGATTTCCATCATAGTGTTCATTCTTCAGCAGTTAGATCAAAGAGGAATTCTTGATCTACGGTTATCAGTATCAGAGGAAATGTATGCATTAAAGACTCAAGGAACGTGCTGTCAATGAAAGTTCAGAGGATCACCATAGTTTTTCTTTCTCGTACATGATTTACAACATTGTTTTCCATAGAATTTGTGATTGCAGACTCCATGCTGAGGGACCAGTGAACACCAGGTGAAGTAATCAACACAAGATGAATCTTCTGTAAGTTAAAACATTTAGGTGAGTTAGTTTTTGGGCTCTTTTTACAAAGTCAGTGAAACTATATATAACTATACACTTAAAAAAAATAAAAATAAAAACAATGGCTCATTGGAGAATGTTATCTAACAAATATGGACTACTGAATCCCTAATCGAGAAGACTCATTTGTATGTCAATATGTTCTATTTCCTTTTTTTCAACAAAGTTTCAAATATGTAGCCATTGTTTTTAGATTAAACCAGTAGATGGAATTAAAGTGATGTACCCTATAATTGATTTCATGTAAAAATACAAGCTTTTCATTGCAGAAGCCATCAATAGAACCGGCAAAAGTTACCAACCAGCTACCCTTTGGAGTATAGTTGCTGGTGTGTGCTCTGACATCCCAATCAGCTATGAATCAGCTCTGTGCATAAAACAGAATATATATTGGTTTCCATATATATATATATACGGAAACCATTCAAAGCATTCAGAAATCAAACTTAGTGGCACTTTGTGTTCCCTATTAAGGGTTAATAAGTAAAGGGGTGTATATAAAAAAATACCCCTTTCTGTCTCATTAGAGATATCTTTGCCAGAAGCTCAAGGAAGCAGGCTGAAGGGTCAGTGTTAGGACCCGCTTAGGGGGGTCTGCCTTGACGTTGGCAGGCGGGCATCCCTCCAATGGCCATTGGAGCAACTAAATGACCTCCATTTGTCTAAATATACATAGGGATTAAGGAGAAAGTGCAAGTAACATTTTCTTTTCTTTGTTTTTTACTATATATTGGGGCTGATGTGTGTTGTAGTCCTTGCTGCTTAAGCGCAGGACTTCTCTTTTTGTATTTGTATTTACTTTGTATCACACAGCCTGGTTACAATGCTGCTACCCATCCCATGTGTTCCCTATTAAGGGTTAATAAGTAAAGGGGTGTATATAAAAAATACCCCTTTCTGTCTCATTAGAGATATCTTTGCCAGAAGCTCAAGGAAGCAGTCTGAAGGGTCAGTGTTAGGACCCGCTTAGGGGGGTCTGCCTTGACGTTGGCAGGCGGGCATCCCTCCAATGGCCATTGGAGCAACTAAATGACCTCCATTTGTCTAAATATACATAGGGATTAAGGAGAAAGCGCAAGTAACATTTTCTTTTCTTTGGTTTTTACTATATATTGGGGCTGATGTGTGTTGTAGTCCTTGCTGCTTAAGCGCAGGACTTCTCTTTTTGTATTTGTATTTACTTTGTATCACACAGCCTGGTTACAATGCTGCTACCCATCCCATGTGTTCCCTATTAAGGGTTAATAAGTAAAGGGGTGTATATAAAAAATACCCCTTTCTGTCTCATTAGAGATATCTTTGCCAGAAGCTCAAGGAAGCAGGCTGAAGGGTCAGTGTTAGGACCCGCTTAGGGGGGTCTGCCTTGACGTTGGCAGGCGGGCATCCCTCCAATGGCCATTGGAGCAACTAAATGACCTCCATTTGTCTAAATATACATAGGGATTAAGGAGAAAGCGCAAGTAACTTTTTCTTTTCTTTGGTTTTTACTATATATTGGGGCTGATGTGTGTTGTAGTCCTTGCTGCTTAAGCGCAGGACTTCTCTTTTTGTATTAGTGGCACTTTTAAATAAAGTTCTTGAACAACCAAACCAATTAATATTTTACAGAATTTAGCAGGATGTGCATTTGTGACAAAAAGATTATTGTAAAAAAATGAAAATAAAATAAATGATCTTATGTCTACACATATGCGTGGGATGTTGATCATTAGGGTATGAAGACAGAGGGATGATTTTCAACAACGTTCAAAGGGTTGCAATGTTTGACCTACCTACACCTAACAAATAATACTCTCATATATTTTAGATATTGATCATATCTCATATATAATACCATACACCTGGATGTAGTAATACTAGTACTAAAAAGGATGTAAGAAATTAACTACCTTTTGTTCCAGAAGATGGACAAAAGTTTGTGTTACAAGCTTGTGATGTGATAGGTTTCAGATGTGGCAAACATCCAGAGGCTGGTCTTCCCTGACGAAGACATTGAACGTTCCTGACTTGTACACCTCCACCGCATGTCACAGAACACTGGAAAGAGACATAGATATGTTATGAGGAACTTAGATTATCCCAGAAAATTGGACATTTGGAATATTTGGAATATGAATATTTGAAAATAACCCTTGACATCTATGAGATATTTATTCATCAGGTCTTAATTAATGGTATTTGTTCTCAAAATGCTCACTTATAATAGTCACATCACCAAGCAAAATGTACTATAGAACACAACTGATTTTGCATTCAACATATAGGCAAAACCTTTTTGTCATAAAGTACCTGGTGCCACGGTGAAGCATGCCATCCATTATACACATTGTGAGATGTTTCTACTGGGCATGGGCTGTTGTTACATGTCTGCTCAAGTGCTATATTCACTTTTGAGAGGCTACGGCATCTTCTTTGTGGGAACGTGATTAATTTGCCATGATTATCCTTTTCACCACATTTGAGTTCACGTTTTTTAATCCCAGGACCACATGTTGTCGAACACTGAACACAAAATATAAATCATTATAAACATAAAATGTATGATAAACTTCTCACCAAATGTAAAATAAATAAAAAAAGGTAGGATAATAAATCAAAATGCTGGTTATCAAGATAACCAAGTAGTAACACTCCTCAAGTTTTCACATTTCCCATGATGCCTAGTCAGGACACTCGTAACCACTACAGTTTATTGCCCTAGGAAGCTGTCCATGAAATATAATCTTATCTAATCTTAGCTAAGTAAGTGTGTTCCATTGAAGCCAATCTCCTTTTCTTGCAAGCAGCACTATTCCCTACCTGACTTGGTGCTCAGTGCTCTGAGCCAGGTAGGGAATATCCTTTGTGTGCATGCTTAAAACACAGGTAGTAGAAGTAAAAGAGTCTGACGTTCATGGACTAAGCATGCAGTTTGTACTCACACAGTATAAATACATAAGTAGAACAGGAAGTAATGTTTTCCTGTATGACATGAGTGACAAAGGGGGTGGAGCTAAGCATAGGACATGAAGTCAGAGAACACAGAAATATGTATGTAAAATTGTATGAATAACGATAAATACATTGTGTTTACATTTTTTATTTCCCCTGTAAGGTTATAATCTGTGATAATTACCTCAGACCATGCTGAAATCACCCACTGAAGTTTGTCACTTTTTTGGCAACGTGTTAATATACAGCTCTGGATGGGTTCAGGCTTCCCTTCCACAGGGCACAGATTTTCTTGTAGTACTTTGTACTTTCCTGAGCTCACACTTTTGCAATAAACTTCACGTTTGTTAATCCCCCTTCCACAGGTTTTAGAACACTAGAAAACAAAATGTATGTATACATGTTTTAAAGAGTAATTCAATACTAAATAAAATATAATAAAAATTTGTTTAACAGGAAACGTACTAACTTTTCCAAGTATATATTTGGTATGGATTTACTTGGATGATGAAAGGTGGAGCTCAACGAACCTACCAAATTATCTCACAGACCTCGTTGGAATAGAATGAGATCAGATTAAAGCCAAATTAGAATAAATAGAATGAGATCAGATTAAAGCCAAATTAGAATGAATAGAATGAGATCAGATTAAAGTACTCTTGTGCGTGTGTGAGAGTACAGCATTGCTGTCTGCGGGGAATCTCATGAGACCGTAGGATTCTCCATATACACAGCCTCCATAAACGCAGATTGACTCTGTAGCTCTGCCTTGTGTCAAAGAAAGTCAGGAGGAGGAGAAAAATGATCAGAGTAGTCCTTATTTAGTCTCTGTATATCTCTTGACCGGGAAGGAATTTCAGTGAAGTTCAGTGAAATTCCAACACAGTCAAGATGAGTATTTCATAAAAATTCTATCTTTATGAAATACTTATTTTTCAGTGAGAGAGGGAGGAGAACAGTGCCAATTTAATCATTGAGTAAGTCCTGTTCACAAAATATAAGAGTTGTAGTTCTCTTTTTAGGAAATTACCTCAGACCAGGGTCCTGTGCTCCACTCTGCTGGGCAGTCTTGGATATTGCAGGTCTGCACTTGGGTAGGAGTGCTTACGGGACAGTGTGAGTGGCTGACCAACTCCTCAGTATTTGTTTCCGTTTTTTGGACACACTGAATTTGACGTGTCTGTTCACCACCACCACATGAAGCACTGCATGGATTCCACTCACCTGTTCTCCAGCTGCAAATGAAGGACGAATATTTTTTAGCTTTTGGTTTAGTCTATTTAATTAATAATCAATATATAATCAATATAGACAGATTCAACAATGGAAGATGCTAACAGAAATGTGCAATTTGATAATGGCCAATGTATCTTAAAACAATGTAAGTAGAATGACTTGCTTTTTTATTCTCTGCCCATATATTTACTAATATTTATTTATTTAAGTACCATATTTATCGGCGTATAACACGCACTTTTTCTCCCTGAAAATAGGGGGCAAATGATGTGTGCGTGTTATACGCCGATATACCGTATTTTTCACTCCATAAGACGCACTTTTTTCCCCCTCAAAAGTGAGGGGAAATGTCTGTGTGTCTTATGGAGCGAATGTGAAGGTTTACTTACCTGTCTTGAAGCGTGGGCCGGTGTTCAGCGCGCACCACGGTACTGGAACTTCAATTTCAGGTTCCGGTTTCCGGCGGGACTGAAAGGAAGTGCGCACTCAGTGTGCACACTTCCTTTCAGTCCCGCCGGAAACCGGAACCTGAAATTGAAGTTCCTGTACCGCGGTGCGCGCTGTGAAGCCGGCCCACGCTTCAAGACATGTAAGTAATTATGGGACAAGGGGAGGGAAAGTGCACTATGGGACAAAGGGAGGGGGGGACACTATGGGAGGGGGGGAGAACACTATGGGATGAGGGGGGGAACACTATGGGAGGGGGTGGAGAATACTATGGGAGGGGGGCGAGAATGCTATGGGAGGGGGGGAAATTTCCTGAAATTTCCTTCTTAAAATGAGGTGCGTGTTATACGCCGATAAATACGGTATTCATAATTTTTAATTATTAATGATTAACAAGCATAATTATTAAAGCTTTCTTCTTCAATTGCCAAATAAACACAAGCAGGTATTTATACAAGAATAGTTCAGTGCTTTACATGTACAGCTTAGTACCAAAACAACATACCATCGCCTCAAGTGTCTTACTGTCAAGTACATGCACTAACGGGCATCAAATGTATCTTCTGCTTACAAGCAAGACAAAGTTCCTTTGCCTCAGGAGCTTTACTGACATGTAAATCAGCTAAGGGGGCATCCAAAGTAGGCTCGCATCCCATTAAATTATGGATGCAAGCCATTTATTAACTCAGTACAACCTCAGGTTTTGTTTACTGAAAATGCAATTACCCTCTAGGGTGACATGGCCAATTAAAAACACAGAGTATGCCTTTACCTCCTGACAAACATGTAATGCTCTTACCAAGCTGACAAAGAAATCAGGCCTACAGTGAAGCTCAAAGTATTTTGCACAAACAGTTTTATTAAGAGAAGTACAGGATCATTTAAAAATTCCTCTAGACAATCCACGAGTTATAAAAAGTTACAAGGGTCTCTTGTTAGAATAGGTAATGGAAGGCTAGAAGGCACATTAACAGGTGTAGAACTGCAACGTTCTCAATACTGAATTCTGGCAATGCTGTTTGTTACTTTGCAAGGCAGATAAGTAGAGTGTGAGGGGTAAGAAAAGTGGTCTAGTGGCATTTTTTTTTTTTTGGGGGGGGGGGGGGGGGTTCATTGGCATTCCCGGTAAGAGTTTCAACCTATTCACAGATATAGTTGACATTGAAGAAGAGACTTCACACCAATCTTCTCCAGAATCTTAGAGCTGCCCATAAAAAAGGCATTTGGTAACAGTTTTTAATTTTCCAATTTCACCAGCAGAGTTCTACTGCTGTTAGGTATGCTTGCAGAATATAACTTTAGCTGGATTCAAGTGAATACAGAGCATTAAATGTTACTGGTATAGACAAGCAGTAGAGGCAAACTACAACAGAGCTAAACTACAACATAGCAAAAAAAAATATAGGGCAAAACTCTTCTGTAACACTGATGATTACCATGTCAACAGAGTGTGGGATTTATATAATGAATATTATTATATTGTATATTTCTGTGTTTGTTCTTATAGGGAATATCTGACGACATGCCATATAATAATACATGTGAATGAATTTGGATTTATATTTTAAGATGTAATAATAATTTAAAACTGAATATTAAATTAATTAAAACATTAAGCCAAAGGATTACACACTAAAAAATAACACCAAAAATAAAAAGTAATACATTAACTAAAACACTGGGGGGAGGGGGGGGTGGGAGGAAGTAAAAAAAGATTGTACTTTGAATAAAATTATATAATTTAACACTTACTATGCTGGACATGGGTGAATATTACATATTTTTGGAGGAAGGAGATTTTTGGTCCATGGTCCGCACAAAGTGGAATTCACTTGAACACGGAGATCTTGAAGGCAAACCAATTTTGCAGTCATGTAACCTGGAATGGATGGGACGTACATTTATTTTTAGTGGATGGTGTAAGGAAGGTTTCGACTTCTACACATTAGCCACATTCACATTTTGAAATCATGAAAATAACTTTTTAAAAACATTACATTTTAAATGTATGTAATTTAACATATTATATTATTGCACCTAATCTTGTAATGCATCTAAATACTGGTTAACATTATTTTATCAGCAATAATGTTACTCAGTTTATCAGTGTGCCAGAATGTCACCAGACAGCTGATACAATATGGCGCCATGAAAATCATTTTTAACCCCCTGTAATCCAGGGAGTTCCAAGCAGAGAAGATATCTCTTCTTCACTTCCGATCGGTACATGCTAGTATAGTTATATTATAATAGGTAACAATGTAATTGAAAACCCCGTCCACCTAAAGTCAGTGGATAGTAAATACATTGTTAAACACAGATCTGCACACACCAGCCGAACCATAAGACTTACTTGTCCTACATAAATCTCACATTTGCGGTGCTGTTATTACTGCAAGGGATTATGGGTGGGCATATGCAAATGAGATAAACAAAGATAGATCGCCTTGCCCTCAATCTCTTCCACAATGTATATTTATGTGCTACAAGATATGTAGAGGCAAACATTTTTCGCTAGTGGTATTTAACCATGGTTTCTGCACTTTTTGTATAACATAAATAGCTGTAGTTGTATGCATTGCATGACATCACAGAAATAGCCTTACCTAACCCTGGCCATACAAGTTTTGTACACCCTGTTCCTTTGCTAATAATGTTTATAGGCTGAATCACAGCACTGCAGTATTTATTAGCTTGTCCAGTAGTTACATTCACCTTTATTCACAAATTAAACTAATGGTGACTTGTAAACTACTTAACACTTCATTTTTGAATGCATTAGAAAAAAGGAGCCCAGTTTGGTCCAGAAGAATGATGTAGAATGATTGCATACTTTTAGTACCTAAGATTCTAAGATTACAAAGGTGTAGCCATAACTAACCTCCTCCACATGTTGTAGAACACTCTGTGTACAACGGTACCCAGGAAAAAACTGTTTTCTTTGTTGAAGGGTTTTCATTTGCAGATGTGGGTAAGGTATACTCCCATGCAATACCGGGATTCTTCCCTTGGTACAGGATCTTAATGGAAAACATATTAAAGCTTAATAAGTATGAAGTTACCTATCAAACAGAACACATCGCAAACTAATTCGAAAATGACTTCTGTAATGCATAACCTTATTTTTGTTGAGTAAACACACTGAGCTTACACCCTGCTTACCTACACCCTTAACATCCATATGATAATTTACAAAATGAGATCAAAATACACAGTTTAGAAAAAAAAATGAAAAATACGCTGTCATCTGTTTTTGGCGAATTAGCCATTTTGACCTAAATGTTAAAGATATGTTGGAAATTCCTTACAAAAGAGTATTTAGTAAATACATCTCAGTGAGTGATACCATTTATGTACTTAATCTTTTTTTTTTTTTTGTGCACATTTATACCATGATCCAATATACCGCTTGAATATATTTAGGGTTGGCTTAGAAATATTTGATATTTATAGTATAGTATGATTATTTGATAATTATAATTCTTCAGTATCTACTGCCCACTGGTAATGAAATGCACAACGTTTCTTAATAGCCATGATCTTATAATAAATGTAAACATTTGTTTTCTCTAGAGCCAATCGAAGAGTCTCTTAACTCAATGCAAATGTACTACTTTATTTACCTAGCAATTTGTTTTGAGACATTATGCACATAGGCAAGCAGAAATAAAATCACATAAGCACACTCCCAGAACCTCATACAAATACAACAGTGCACAGTGGAATAACATTAAATCATGGGGTTTAGCAGTACTCAAGTCCAAATCTTCAAATCCTTTTTGACCCAACAGTCATCTCCCCTGTAATAATTTTATTCCATGGTAATCCACTGTGAATGAAAGATGGCATAACCTTCCATCTTCCTTCTTTTCTGATGCAATGTGCGTATGTATAAATATTATATTCGGGTTTGTAATTCCCCTTAAACCAAGTAAAGTAGGGGAAAGATAGCCCTTGATTTATTTTTTTGGGTAAATGCTTTTCAAAGGATTTATTATTTTTGAATAAAAGATTTCAAAGTGATTTTTAAAAAAAATATTAAAATAGAAAAAAAAATATCACATATCAAAAACATCCAAAACAGCGTATCCAAAAATATTAAACTGAGGCAATAGTTATGGAAATATCTGTTTCCCTTGCACATGTCACGTGTAGAGTGGTAATAGAAATTAAATTAAATATACCACCAGGAAATTAACTTATCTGTAGGGGGTCCATATGAGAGCCCCAACAGCTATTGACTGCCACTAGGTTACAGGTTCTGGCAGCAGATTTTGTCCAAGCTTGCCTTGCTTTGTAATCAAATTTTTTAGTAAATTTGGTATGTCCTTACAGAACATTTAAGAATCTTACTTCTACTGTTATATACGTTTTTTGGTCTACTTTAATGAAATATTTTGAAAAATAAACCCAAGGCAGTTAGCTCATCTTTAGCAGCAAATTATATAATGAATAAAATTGAATCCTACAGTTCTATTTCTGCTAGAGCTGCCCTACGATTGATCAGTCCCGTTGGAATCAGCAGAAAAGTTAGGATATCATCCAGAATACTCAAATTGTTTTCCACTTGCCTTTTTTTCTGTGGTTTTAGGAAAAAAAAAATGCTGATTTACTCTTATTTCATGCAGTAAAATTCTCTCACTAGCTCAATAAACCTTTTTTTATTGTTCTCTAAATCAGTCCAGAATCCTCGAATAAAAACAATTCAAGAGAGATTCTAAGAAACACGACATGAATATATTTGCAAGCACCTCACACACTATATATTTATTTATTCAAATTACTGCTATGTAAGTAGTAAAGAAGGCAATTTGTAGATAGATTTGTACCTTAGTGCCCCTGTTCAAAAACATCTTAAAAATGTACATTACTAATGTGATGTGTCTTCTCTACTTCCTACTTGTACCACAGCTATAAATTTGATGGAGTCTATGTCAAACCTTAGGACAGATATTCAGCAGAGTTTCATTACATCAGCTACAATATAAATCCCTTTGGTAGGCATGCAAATAGCTTAGGGCTTCAAAACTAGCCAGCATTGTGTGCTTCTATCTTTTTATGATTGAGAAAATAGAAATAACTTTTTAATGAATCCAAACGGGAATAAAACAACGTGAACAATGAATAATAAAATGAGTTCATAAGCTGTGATACAGGAAAAAAATGGTCATTTTAACACATTGTTTAGATTAAGGTCAACAACACGATGTTTAAACCATTACATTTTTAAAATGCACATTTTGTAGCTTTGCATCTATAAAAAGGAACTTTTGTTTTTGCCTGATGTTTTCTTTTATGATTATTAGCCAAGAATGCATTGTCGCTAGAGCTCTTTTAAATTTAAGATAAATTCACTGTTCGGTAAACGCAACAAACTTAGCCGACCGTCCTTCACTTTCATTGCAATAATGAAAATGAGACTCCTCTTTCCAATATCAGATCTCTTTGCAACTGTCAAGTTTAAGGAAATGAATGCCAATACCCCGAACGTACTCAGACAGATAGACAGAAGAACAGAGGATAGAGACATATTGTTGGTCCTGAGTGGGCTGCCGCAATGTCTACAGTAGTTCAACAAAAAATAAACTTGTGAACAAGTAGAATAGTAAGGGAATGCTAGTAAATGGTCAAGATAGCCTAAAAAATTATATAGAGCCAGCATATTCTACAGAATTATACAATTATAGAAACAGGGATATTCAAAGGGAATGCTAAAACAAGCTGGCAATCCATGTGGGTTTGAGGTAGTTGGATATATTTGGTTAGGTGTTTTGTACAGGGACACTTACTGGTATATAAATTGACAGGCTAAGCCAAGGCATGGGTACCAGAGGGCAGGGGCAATGAAAATATAGCACAGGTAAAAAACAAAGAGCAAATAAAAAAATGGTAAGGCCTCCATCATCAACATGGGCGAGAAGCATTGGAGAGGCAGCAGGCTACAAGTTGAGTATTTAGGGCAGTAACAATTCAACCTGCACTTTCTTTGCACTAATAAGGCAAACACATCTTTCCAAGCTCCCTGAGCTCCCTTTGCAACATTAAGACAAGTCTCATCATTCAAATTCTACTGATTTTCCAACAGTAAGCCTCATATCTCTCGGCCACAATAAGTCAATCCTTGTCTTTCTAACCTCTACTCACTTTGCAACAACTGGACAAGATTTGGTTTTCCATCCTCTCCTTTTTTTTTGTAACAATAGAATGAGCTTCATATTTCCAAAATCAACTCTCTGTCAATCAACAAGACAAGTTGTACCAACATCTATTTTCTTTGTATTTATTGAAGGGTACAACACATTTGATTGATTTTTGTAAATCTTAAGTTGCACTTTATTGCAAGTATAAGTGTCATAGAACATCTGTTGTCGTGGATGACGAATATGTTTAAATTTTAAAGGTATGAAGCAGGTGAAAATTAATGGGTTAAACATTTTCAACAGATCATTCAAAAAAGCTGTATTTTAAATGGGGGAAATGAAATCCAAAACCTTCACAGCATAAAATATTTGGAGCATCACTGTGCCAAATTTTCCAGCATATTTTTTGGCAGCAGTGATAACCGTAGATTCAATTTGCATAATATATTGACAAGCTACAGTTTTCTGTAATGTACTCAGCATGAAAATCCGTATAAAAAGTATAACAGAGAAATGGGAAAAATTCTGTTAGAAGCTACCGTAGCATTTCCATTTATAAAGAGTTAGTGGAACTGATCCAAAGGGTAATTTAAACATTTCCTAAATAATAAATGAAGCCATTTCCTAACAACTCCACATTAAACGGCTGCACTGTGAGTCAATCATATAAAAAGCCTTCAAGCTGTAGGGACCTCCGGGACTACAGCCTACTTAACTGGCCAAGATGCAAAACCTACTTGGCCAAACTGCAATTGTTCCTAAATTTAAATTGGTGATCAACTACTCTAAACATGGCCAGGTTCTGCGTTTAGTTTAAGGTCTACTTAACATTAACGACCTGACTTGAGACACAACACACAGCAAGCCTGACCACAGGGCAGAGTTATAAAATTTACAGCTTCTTAAGTTCTAAACCACAGACTCCAATTCTGGAAGTTACCAGGAAAAGTAAAGTAAAATATAAACTTGCATTACTTATAGCAGCAAATATAAACCAAACTCATTTTTTACAGTCCACCATAAATGAAAGGGTTTACCCATCAGGTAGAAGGGAAAAAAAACTGTATATTGTTAAAGGGGCATTCCACTCTCGACATCGCTGTTCAGTAGATTTACTTAGAATGAGAACATGCATGCATTTAATGATGCCTATTTTTATTAAGGTCTATCAAAAAATATCAAAAGCTGCTGATCTCTTGTCTCCAGCCTTTTCAAGTCCTCCCGTTCTACCCCAACCATACTTTCTATGACTGTCCCATCACAGGCTTCCACTGTAGCTCAATGAGAAGTCCTTGCAAGGCAGGTGCACTGGGCAATTGCTGCCTTTCGAGTTTAGCTCCACTCAACTAACCAAACCAGGAAGTAACAGGACTGATTGACAGTAAAGGAGATGTATCTACGTTAATTTCTAAAGTGTCAATTTCTATTGAAATCTGCACTTTTCACAAAATCACATACTCCATTCACATAAAGCACCTCTGGAAATTATTGATGAATTTTGCTATAAGAGAAACATGTTGGATTTAAGGATATAGCACAGATCATGGGGCAGTTTTGATCCTTATTGCATTTATTTAGAAATTAGTCAGTAAATGTCACTATTGACATAAAATTTCATTTTTATCCAAGATACAGATTTTAATATTAAAGGGACCTTATAGTTACCAAAAACAACCTTATCTTAATGAAGCAGAATTGATGAATAGAATATGTCCCTGCAGTCTTACTGCTCAATTCTCTGTCATTCATTACTTAACCCCTTAAGGACACGTGACATGTCTGACATGTCATGATTCCCTTTTATTCCAGAAGTTTGGTCCTTAAGGGGTTAAATCACTTTGTTTTACAGCCCTAGCCACACCTCACTGCATGGGATTTTTGTTACAATTGATCTATTTTTTATTAAATAAATGTATGTTTATAACATTACTGGTGGTTAACATGGTACATCGTTCTACTTACTTTATTTTATTTTTCACTTTCTGATCTTATCTTGGGCTTAATTATGACTAATGATGCTCCAATGAATTTGCCAGAGGTGTAATTACACCTGGGTGGTTAAGATCTTTATGTGCAGCATTTCATATCAAAATGCTGTACATACAGACTACAGGTACCATGACCACTTTAAATCACTAATGTGGTCATGGTGATTGGAATAACCTTTTGGAGCTGATTAACACTATATAGGATCTGGTTTACATGCTATATAGTAAAACTTACTAACTGTCGCTATCTGGTCAGAATGTATAAACCAAAGAAAAACAAGTTACCTGCGCTCTCTCCTTAATCCCTATGTATTTTTAAACAAATGGAGTTTTTTAGTTACCTCCAATGGCCATGAGAGGATAAGCCCACCTGCCAACATCAAGGCAGACCCCCCTAAGTGGGTCCTAACTCTAACCATTCATCTTGCTTCCTTTACTACAGAGGCACAAAACAATTAATGCAATTTACCATTAGTACGAATTCTGCTTTTTTAACCCCTTAAGGACACATGACATGTGTGACATGTCACTATTCCCTTTTATTCTAGAAATTTGGTCCTTAAGGGGTTAAGAAACCCAAAATCATATTTGCAGCTTGAGAAGTGGTACATATTTCAGGTAAAATGATATGAGTAGTTGTTATGTGGTATTATCAAAATCCATAATAAAGTTCATTAAGAATTTCAAGCCAAATTTTCTATTTTTAGGAAAAATGGTTTGGCCAAGCCACATTTTCTTGCCTAGTACAAGTCTAGTACAGACAAGTGCTAGTGCTAGTAGGATATTGTCATAATATATATTAGCCATTTTACTAAGTCCAGTGAGTTCCTGCATATCTTGCTCCATAGTAAAGAAGAGCTGTGCCCTCTTAAAGGCACATATACTATTATACTTAGAGCCTGATACAATTGTCTCTTAAAAAGGTGAGGATAATACACTAGAGGCGTTTGATTCATTTTTTATCTCGTTCCCTGTGTGCATATACAGAAGAGGTCTGGTATTGCCTTAATATACCCATGCGGATGAGATTTGAGTTTATCTTTGTAGGGCTCTGCTCCATGTGAGTGGGTTTTCTATACACCTTAAACCACTCCAACCATCTCAGGCATATTGCACTATATTTTGCCACATTATCTTGTTTCAGCTATATTTCCCCTTTAATAAAAGAGGTAAGTGTATATTCAAATATTAGCGCTCCATTGGGTTTACTTAGAATGGTTCATTCCACCTAGTTGCCTTTTTTTCAAAGAAGGAGATTTGTCATTTTAGCAGCAGTATGGAAGCAATTATTATAGGAATGTTCATGTCAGGTTAGGAAAAGATCAATAACCCCAAGAAGCAGTCGAGAACGACACATGTCCATGTTAAAGAATCAACTTTGTTTTAAAATGAAGAGAGATAACCTACCTCCAAGACTAGTGTTTCATTTAGTGGTCCGGCTGCATATAGGCTTTCAGGTTGTTGGTAAGATCGTTGATAGTTAAAAACAGTGCCTGCAAAGAAAAACTTTCCAGGCCAATCAATGGTCCAGTCTCCTGTTAGGTAATACTTTTTATTTAGGTTACGAACTGCAAAGTAGCTTGTTGAAGTCTCAAGTTCGTAAAGGTGGATACTTCTTGCTCCTGCTGGTACAGTCACAATGGAATAATACTCTAGACAAAAGATAAAAGCAAATTTTACCATTACCATGGCAGTCTGTAATAACACAATTATATAATAGTTAGCAGATCATCAAAAGCTCTTGGTAAGCAAGTTAACCTACTATGTCATAATGTTGTACTGTAAAGAATATACATTATATCTGCGTTCCCTCTGAGCAGTCACATTTAATGACAAAAATAAACTAAATTAATTCCTATTTTAACTTTTCTACTGGCTATCCAACTTTAGAGAGAAACGTATCTCCAGCAGGTCTGCAGAATCTCTGTTACTACATGACCAGTTATAAACTACCTTGTAAACTAGTATTGTTCATCGTCATGGTAGATCGGGTGACTTGGTACGTTTTTAGAATTACCAAGCCAAATGTGATTGGTCAAAGCAACGAGCAAATCAACAAAATGGATTTTCTTGATTCCGAATTATAGAATAAAACTGTCACTTGAATTATACGCCAACCCTTTATAAAATATTAAAGCATGTATTCTATCGAAAGTGACCCCAGTGATAAGAGGCAGCTAGCAAAGTTCAAACAAAATGTTTTACATTTACTAACAAACTTTATTGAATAGACCATTTATTATATCGGGAAAGGTTTTATTCTATATCCGATCTAAATTCTTAGTCGGTATGAAACCAGTTTGTTATAGCATCCTTTAAATACTCAATCTGATCTTTGGTACACCTGTCTAGTATCAGGCATATTAAATATTGTTTAAAGTAGAAAGATAGACAAACAGATGGATAGACAGGTAGAGACAGACAAAAGGATCGAGAGGTAATTTAAGAAAATTAAAAATGTGAGAAGCTGGAATTATTACATGCACATTTTTGTCTTGCAAAATATTAAAAGATCCTTACCATTAGTTTTATGATGGTTGAGATACTGCCCTCTGTAAAATGTACATGTCGAGTTGTCACCTTTACAAATCCCGCAGGCATCCAGACTTGCTTTTGATCCAAGAATATAATCACACCCTACAAGCTGCCACCAGAATCACAAAATAAAAAAAGCATGTTAGAAGCCTGAGAATGTCGGAACATATCATATCAGAGGATGCAACGGCTAATTTCTTCCTGCTGTCTCAGAGCCAAGGCCTGAAATTAAAATCCATTCTCTAGCTTGTACATTCTGTAAAATGATATTTTACTCAACTCCAGATAATGCAAATTACAATGCAGGCAATTAATTAAGTACTTAGTTAAAATCCTTCTTTTGCTGTATTGTAAATTATTCATCATTTTGGTTACGCTTCAGGATGGTCTAGTGTTTGTACATGTTGGATATAGATGGATCTTTTATGGACTTGTAAAATTATGTTTAACAAGACAGATGTATGTTCAGCAGACCCTCGACTGGCAGCTTTTTATTGAAGCTGTATACAATAATAAATAAGAGAATGTGGGCTATCTTTGTACTCATATTACTGTATCATTTTATCCTCTAGTCTCTTCTTTCACTAGATTCGTATTGTTTTAAGCTTTCAGCTTTGACCTTGGGCATTGGTTTGAGATTTGCTTTTTGAAATTTGCCTGTCTAAACTGAGATTGTTCTATCTATAGGAGACTGGGTAGGTCCTTTAAATACAGGGTGCGCTAATGAGAGATAATATTAACAAATGAGAGATAATATAAGAGAGTCTCTGAAAATAGAAGGTGGGCCTTGAGTAGGTCTTCTTAGATTCTTGATAAGGTCCTCAGTGGTTAATATGAAAAACAAAAGTAAACACAAAGAAAGACCAATAGTGCAAAACCGTTAGGAGATGGTGTCATGGACAACACAGAAATAGAAAAATGCCAACTCACAACTGATAGAGCTATTGAGCTAAAAAGATCTTGTTATAATAAAAGTACTTTTTAGACTACCTATATTTCTATGGTCAGTCCTTCTACTTTTATTTTTGCTATTTTTATCCTGGCTGATTTTTACTGTTTTAAAAAATCCAGTACTACAAAAGAAATCCTTAGGTGGGCATTATTCCACTCACGCCTGGTTCATAGAGCAGTGCCGCTGCTCTATATATTGTAAGTACGTTTCATTTTACCTTTTAGCACCAATTTTATCTACTGAGTACACTATGGGCTGTCTTTTGTGCTTTTGCCTTTCATAAATCCTGCATCCATACATCACCAGAAGGATATCCTACATGTGGGGAGTTTAAATACCACTGTATGCTGTTTTACTTAGAGCTGGTTATATCTCTTTTTATTGTAAGTTGGCACTCTTAGGACTTCAGTGTTTGTCTGTAGCTGCAGGTGTCATACGTTATTGCACCATTGTTTTTTTTGTTTTTTTCTTCATTCTTATGTATTTTATATGCTGACGCGTATTTGAGACGTTGTACAAAGTATTGCAGAATCACCTATTGTCCAGCTATATCCTACATGTGGGGAGTTTCAAATACCACTGTTTGCTGTTTTACCTAGAGCTGGGCATAGCTCTATCGATTGTGAGTTTGCATTTTTCTATTTCTGTGTTGTCCGTGACACCATCTCCTAACGGTTTTGCACTATTGGTCTTTCTTTGTGTTTACTTTTGTTTTTCATATTAACCACTGAGGACCTGATCAAGAACATCAGAAGACCTACTCAAGGCCCACCTTCTATTTTCAGAGACTCTATTTGTAAACATTATCTCTCATTTGTTAATATTATCTCTCATTAGCACACCCTGTATTTTTGTTGTTTCCTGGTCTCCCAGATTTTTTGAAGGGTTTGAGAGTTGCCCTTCCCCTCAGGTGTGCAGCTCCACCCACCTCTGTGATCAGTACTGTAGCGCTGTTCCATTCCAATCACTATTAGGTCCTTTAAATGCCTCACTGCTATCCAGTTGTGATTTGCCTCAACATTTACCATTTACCACTTCATGCTGTTTTACCTAGAGCTGGTTATAGCTCTATCTTATGTGAGTAGACATCTGTTTTAAGTTTCATTTGTCCTACTTCCTACTTCCCTTTTTAGGTGTGTCCCCCCCCCCCCTTCCTCTGTTATATAGCGCTGCCCCATCTTTTCTTTTTATAATACATGAGTTGATCAATTTTCCCAGTTTGTTTCTATTGGATCAGAACCCAATCTACCTTTATCAATTTCCACAATCTCCAATTTTGTGTATATTCCTAAATGTTTGAAAGCAGAGGTTTGTGGACAACATCTATTCCAGATACCTTCAGCAAGTGCATACACTACCGCAAAACATCTCGTTTTGAAACAATACATCTTAAATGTCTCACAATCTACATGATATTCTGCATATCATATTCTAGACATGTTCCATCACATTGCTTATATATCATATAACACATGAAAAAACAACAGTAAATATATGCTGGAGTAATGGTAAATGGGATGTGAGAGTCACAGTATTTAATACCTCACAACTTCCATCAATGCAGACATCATTTCCATTTGGAGAACATGGGGTTCCATCCTTGACTTTGTTGGATAGTGCAAAGAAAAAGTCGAAATCTTCTGTTGTGCAGTAGAGTTTACAGATATTTTCTTCTGTGAAAACAAAGATTTTAAATGAAGTGTTAAAAGAACTGGCAGATAATGTTTGGGTCTTTTAGAAGCATAACATAATACAGATCTCCATCCAATTTCATTTGTGGACCATAATTCAATTAATTTATAGCTACATAAATAGTAAAAGGAACTAAGTAATTCAAATATGATGAGTGTGTAGCAAGCTTGGTTTATTTATTCTGGAAGAGGGACATCTAAGAGGCAATCTAAACACTGTGTCCAAATGTATTCAAGTGTGACAGTACAGAAGACAAATTCAGGAGACGGCGTCATCCTACAGACTGTTCAGGTGACATAAGGTCACTTTTCAAGACTAGAGAATCATAGAGCAGTGCAGTGATGTTTTGGGAAGACAAATATCTTATGGTGCTTATCTTATACATCTTTCTGGGTTAGTATGGACCACTGAGTTACTTACCTTCAACTTTAGTGTATGGCTTCCATTTGTAATACCACCCCCTGAATGGCTTGCTGTTGTATTCAGCACACTGTTGGGCACGGAAATCAAGAGTACTGGGAGGGCAGGCATGGGTATTGCAAAGTTGGTAAATACGACTCAACCCCTGGCAAAATTTACCTCCATACTGTGGTCTAAAACAAGAAGATATCAACAATACATTAACATTCTAAAGTTTAAAACATTTTTTTTAAATTCCAAGTGGCACATTAACATTCTAAAGTTGAAAAAAAAAATTTTTAAAACCCAAGTGGCACTCACACACGTCTGTCAGGATTTGCTCGGAAAAGTGTGCTTTATTGGATTTCAGTAGTTAAACATGGTCAAAGCTATACCATTAAAGAAAATAGACAAGGCTGCACCTCAAAGCAATACAGGCTGCACCTCAAAGCAATACAGACAAAATGTCTGCTAGGTAAGTTATGTATTTTGGGACATTAATGAAATCATTAATTGAGTGTCTTTCCTACCAGTACATCACAAGACCTTCTGGAAAAAAGGATTTAAACATCTGATTTTTTAATAAACAGTGGTTAAACTTTATTAGCTACTGAAATGGTACCTCAGTTGATCTCAATTCGATATTTTAATCTCATTGCTCTTTCAAATATCGTAATAGCATCTCAATTCATAAACCACTGCTGATGACTTGTTTGTACTGATCCTGCTTATTTGTGCTGCAAGTATCTGACATATTTTACAGTATTACCTAAATTAGTTGAAAAATTAGCACACATATTTGGGCTTATTTTGTTTATATATATATATAAACAAATATATATATATATATATGTGTGTGTTTATATATATATATATATATATATATATATATATATATATATATATATATATAAACACACACAAAATAAACCCAAATATGTGTGCTAATTTTATCAACTAATTTAGGTATTACTGTAATATATATATATATATTGAACTGAATATATATATGACTTGAACTGCATATTTCTGCACATTATTGCTCAATAAAGCATTTATTTGAAATTTATTCAAGTCCTCTGAGTGCACTCTTTCGGGAATATATGGAGAGGCTGGAGTTGTTGCACCGAGGCATTGAACAAGACCGGTTAAACTGAGTGCGGGGAACCAGGATTTTATATATATATATGCTTGCCCTCCTGGATTAGAAAGTAATTGCCCGGTGCTGGTCAGGCACAGAATACAAAAAAATTATAACATATATATATTAAATAATATTTTATACCAGTCTTCTAGAGTTCACTTGTATCTGTGGATGGTATCCTATTTACCAGTGGAACAACTATACCTGCATTTTTTGTGCTGTCTGGCTGAGTGTCCTGTATAAAGCTATTTGATGTGCCAGTTGGGTGTTGAGTCTACCTATAGAAATCTCAGAGGTCGTTTTAGTTTAAGAGGCATTTTGATATCCTTGACCTGAATTGCAGATTATAATATATAATTTATCTAAATACTTAAATTCTTTCCATTGGCTGAGTACTATTTGCCCATTAGCTACGGGGCTATCACGCTGGAAGCGTTTGGCTCTTCATGGCAACAATGTACACTCCAGGAGGTGGCATTGGGGCGGTGATATACGCGCAAATAAACGTCCATGGGTCGGATTACATGCAAGCTTCGAAGTCTAGGGGATGAATGTTTTGGGCAAGTGCACTTCAATGTTCTATTGCATGTTGTATTTTTATATATATGATTTTATGGAAGTCTCAAAAAATTAATCACTAATAAAATTTGTTTTATTTTTGCAAAGAATCACTAGATGGCTAACCTTTTTTGCCTTTATATATATATATATATATATATATATATATATATATATATATATATATATATATAACATTTAAAATTCTTAGCACATATGTTAGCACTTTAAAAACTATTCTTAGATATATATTATATAGTTACTACATGTATATTAAGTGATGTTAAAGTATGGATATGCGTACACAAACTGTATAACTAATTTACTGTACTTCCCCTGTATGATATTGTTCCTTGCAAAGTTACAAATATAGCTTTAACACTCTATAAATAAAACATATAATACATACATACATGTGTCAATAGTTACACCAATGTCTGAGGCAAACTACCAAAGCAGTGCAATTTTTTTCTTCACAGGTCCACTTTAAACAAACCATGTTCTAGTGTAAATAAAAGTCCTACTTCTTACTTTGGATTGGTACAGTGCCTCTCCTGATACATAACACCACCGCCACAATTCCTGGAGCAGTCTGACCATGACGACCAATCTGACCATCCACCATTAACTGCTCTTGGACCATGCTCTCCAAATCTAACACATAATCCTCTTCTACACCACTGTCAAAGAGAATTTAGGGTTAGAATCTAGATACTGCTATCACCTGATGATAACTGAATGGATATTTAGAGCTTACCATATTTACTCCACAAGTAGTGCCTTCAGCTGCTGGCATGAACTTTGTCTCACATCGGTGGCCTGTTTTGTGGCACCAAAGTGACTTGCATATGTCCTACAAAAAAAATTAAGCATATGCTGTAAAAGATCACATATGAACTAATTAATCTTTTAAAAGAAAATGCATATAAAAACTATCTTGACTATCACCAAAAAACACACTTGTAGCAGTAAGGAATAAAGAAATGAGAGTAGGGAAAAGCAAGGCTGATGATTTGAGAGGGAATACGACTAGGTAACAGGGAGAGAGAAAAAGTGAATGAAAGTTGACAATGTGAGTGGTGAATGAGTGTGTGAAGGAGTGAATGAGAAAAGAGAACTAGTGTAGGAACAATTAAAGATACTGTCAGTACTGCCAGTAGAAACGTCTCTCTGGTGATCTCTTCATTAATAGCACTATACAAAGGACACAAGATAATCTGTTCAGACTTGAAGAAAAAAGATTTCCCCTTGAGTAATGTGTCTTTTGCATTAAGAAAAACAAAGATCAGGACTGCTGTTGTATCAGATAATGTACATATTTTTAAACAATGTCTGGTTGTTTTTTGGAAAAAAAATAATATTCAACGATGTGGGTTAGCATCTATTTGATTCCAAGAAAAAGGATGATTGCCATTTTGCAGTCAACAATAAACTATTTAACCATTTTGGACAAAATTGGAAATGGATCTAAATTAGGTTTTTCGCCTTCTAGTAGATCAACAGTAACAGAGATGAACCAATGTTGAGTCTTTTCCTGCAGCCTACGTTATTATGAGAATGTAACACTATGAAAGGTAGACAGATGTAAACATAATTAATCAGAAATAATAATTAACATCTCTATATTGTGTTAGAACATCGAGTTCTTACCTTTACAAATGTCAAGCTGCATTGTTTTGCTTTTGATCCAAATTGCCATTTACACTGAGTATCTGCATCGTATATCTGCCCAGGAAGTTGCTCCGGATACTTAAAATGTCCCACTTGTTTTGGCTCATCAACAAGGCAGGAGGATTGAGCTGTGCTGTGATAAAAGTCAATGTGAATTGATTTCATCTAGGATACAAATCCTGAATTGATTGATAGCCATTAGAAATGAAAATCTGGTAAAGGTTAGTTTGCAATTCTTATGACTTTAGTTTAAAATGTCCTTACTACTCTGTCAGTGCTATTCAGTGCATTGTAAATGGTTAGAAATTCAAAGAAAATTTTAAGTGAAAATATCCAAATTGGAAATGAATAGATATGCCCCCGGTGAACACATACATACATTTAATTACGCATTTCTTCATTGGGGGTATGTCAAAAAAACAGTTTGCAAAACTCTTGTCGGCAGCCTTTTCAAGCCTTCTTCTTTCCCGGCCTAGACTTTCTAGGCTGCCCAATCACAGACTTCCTAATGCAACTCAATGAAAAATCTTCACAAAGCAGGTGCTCTAGGCAATTGCCCAACCATTGGTTCTACTAAGCTAAAAAAACAGGAAGTAGCAGGACTAGTTATCTAAACAACAACCAATGGTGTACAGCAGGGTCAATTTATAACAGTGCCAATTTCTATGGAAATCTGCACTTTTGCAAAATGAATAAAAGTGAACACACTGCTAACACATAACAGGTCCCCTTTGAAATTTCACTATTAACAAAGCCTTACTTTAATGACATTTTAGTGACAACACACAAATATCCATGTTGTGGATCTTAAAACCTTGGTTAAAACTATGTTATTTTCAGAGGGTTTAACCCCTTAAGGACACATGACATGTGTGACATGTCATGATTACCTTTTATTCCAGAAGTTTGGTCCTTAAGGGGTTAAACTGGTTAGAAAAAAGCATGGCCTGTTCCTTGGTTCCCAGGTAATAGCCTACAAGAAACTAGAATTGTGGTGAGAGCACAAGAAACTGTTTACTCTGAGGACATCCTATTAAAATGGTTTTCAAAATGTATAGAAGTAATTAGTCACTAATGACTAATTTGACAACTGAAGAATAGGTTGTCAAACTAACATCAAATAAATAATTGTGCTCCATTTAAAAAAAAAAATGAAGATTATATATTACTGATTTATTGGAATAAAACCCACAAATAAATATATGAAAATCAAGATTTGCTATCACGGATCATTCACAAAAATAGTTGCAAAGTCATCAAAACAGGTTGCAGCCTGCAAAAATAAATCTTTGCTTGCTATGCTCCTTAAACGAATTAATTCCAGTTTAATGCCTGCATACCACAATAATTTAGCAATATACGCAAATATTTTCATTCTAACAGTTCATGAACTAAGCTAGTAGTTCATTGATGATCAGCTTGAAAAATGTATGCAATAATAATTTTATTTAAAAACAATGGCAGAAATCATTTAACCCCTTAAGGACCAAACTTCTGGAATAAAAGGGAATCATGACACGTCACACATGTCATGTGTCCTTAACCCCTTAAGGACTGGACTTTTTTTGCGATGTTGTACATTTGCGACCAGGCATCTTTTTACACTTTTGTGGTGTTTGTGTTTAGCTGTAATTTTCCGCTCTCTCATTTACTGTTCATATACAAATTATATATTGTTTTTTTCAGGACAAAAGGGGCTTTCTTTACATACCATTATTTATATAATCTCATGTAATTTAATTTTTAAAAAATGAAAAAATATGATGAAAAATTGAAAAAAATACATGTTTTTTGACTTTTATGTGAAAAATCTTTTATTCATCTACAAAAGCGAATGAAAAAAACTGCTAAATAGATTCAAAATTTTGTCCTGAGTTTAAAAATACCCAGTGTTTACATGCTTTTTGCTATTTTTTTGCATGTTATAGGGCTATAAGTACAAGTAGGATATTGCGGTTTCAAAACATATATTTTTAAAATTTATCAATAGTGACATTGTAACACTATTATCTGTCATAAATCGCTGAATAACACCCCACATGTACATATTTTTTTTAAAGTAGACAACCCAGGGTATTCAATATGGGGTATGTCCAGACTTTTTTAGTAGCCACTTCGTCGCAAACACTGGCCAAAGTTAGCGTTCATATTTGTTTGTGTGTGAAAAAAGTAAAAAACTAAATTGAACGCTAATTTTGGCCAGTGTTTGTGACCAAGTGGTTACTAAAAAAGACTGGTCATACCCCATTTGCAATACCTTGGGTTGTCTTCTTTCGCAAATGGTATGCCATCATGGGGGTAATTCTCATTCCTGGGCTACCATACGCTCTCAAAGGCAACGTAACCAACCTGGTCATTTTCAATGTAAAAATATTTGACCCATATATTTGACCCTGTAACTTTCAAAAACGCTATAAAACCTGTACATGGGGGGTACTGTTATACTCAGGAGACTTTGCTGAACACAAATATTAGTGTTTCAAAACTGGAAAATGTATCACAACAATTATATCATCAGTAAACGTGCTGTTTATGTGTGAAAAATGCAAAAAAAGTCACTTTCACTGACAATATCATCGCTGTGATATGTTTTACTGTTTTGAATCACTAATATTTGTGTTCAGCAAAGTCTCCCGAGTAAAACAGTACCCCCCATGTACAGGTTTTAGGGTGTCGTAGAACGTTACAGGGTAAAATACAGTGCTAGCAAATTAAATTCTCTAGACTTTTGGCCTGGGTTGGCAGGCAGGTCCCTTAAATTGCAATCAATAAAATAACTTAATTATGTAAAAATATTACATAAATACGCACGTAGAATTTAAATATATATGCATATGTATATATTTGAAGTCTACGTGTATATTTATATAATTATTTATGTCATTTTGTATATGGACATATGAATAGTTCGTATTCTTTTTATTTATTTATATATACATAGATATATATACAATTTCATTCTAAGTGTATTTTGATATAAATATATATATATTAATATCAAAATACAGTTAGAATAACATTTCGTATAGATATATAATTTTTTTTTAATTTTTATTATTATTTTTAATTTTTTTAATTTTATTTAAATTATTTATTATTCGTATTTTATAATAATATATATATACAATATATATATAGTTATTATATATATTATATATATACGTGTGTAAATTAATTATAAGTGTATTTTTATATTAATATATGTACATATTAATATAAAAATACACTTAGCATGGCATTATATATATGATATATAGACATATATTATATAGGTATAATATATGTCTATATATCATATATATATACACATATATAATAATATTTTTTTTTTATTACCTTTCACTTTAAATTTTTTTATGATTTTACAGTTGCAGGGAGACTGCCTGTCAGCACAGACAGTCCCCCTGCAGGCAGAGTCTAGGACACCTATTGTGACCATGTGGTCGCCCTGTTGGGCGATCACATGGCCCCAGGGGTCCTAATCCGCCATGGGGAGACTGTCTGGGCTGCAGGCAGTCTCCCCACAACGGGAGCAACGCCGATCGCCGCCGGGGGAACGACGGCGATCGGGTAAGTACATTTTAAATTTAGGACGGTTCAGGACCGTCGTCGGTCGGCAACGCAAAAATGCCGATGACGGTCCTGAACCGTCTTGCGTCCTTAAGGGGTTAAGGGAACACTATAGTCAACTGAACAACTTTAGCTTAATGAAGCAGTTTTGGTGTGTAGAACATGCCCCTGCAGCCTCACTGCTCAATCCTCTGCCATTTAGGAGTTAAATCCCTTTGTTTATGAACCCTAGTCACACCTCCCTGCATGCGACTTGCACAGTCTTCCATAAACACTTCCTTTAACCCCTTAAGGACACATGACGTGTGAGACATGTCATGATTCCCTTTTATTCCAGAAGTTTGGTCCTTAACCCCTTAAGGACCAAACTTCTGGAATAAAAGGGAATCACGACATGTCACACACGTCATGTGTCCTTAAGGGGTTAAGGGGTTAAAGAGAGCCCTATTTAGGCTCTCTTTATTGCAAGTTCTGTTTAATTAAGATTTTCTTATCCCTTGCTATGTTAATAGCTTGCTAGACCCTGCAAGAGCCTCCTGTATGTGATTAAAGTTCAATTTAGAGATTGAGATACAGTTATTTAAGGTAAATTACATCTGAAAGTGAAACCAGTTTTTTTTTTTTCATGCAGGCTCTGTCAATCATAGCTAGGGGAGGTGTGGCTAGGGCTGCATAAACAGAAACAACGTGATTTAACTCCTAAATGACAGTGAATTGAGCAGTGAAATTGCAGGGGAATGATCTATACACTAAAACTGCTTTATTTAGCTAAAGTAATTTAGGTGACTATAGTGTTCCTTTAAGCTGGTTTTTGGCTCAATTGTTTAATATATAAAAATAAAACACATAAAAATATTATACCATATTTTTATGTAAATGTTTCTGTAGTACAAGCATACACACACAAAGTAAATTTCTATCGAAAATTTTGAAAAACTACTTTTTTGCGTGTTTTACATTGTATTTGTTTATTTGTGTGACATTTCTATGTGTACTTCTAAGCATTTTTTTTTTGTTTTGCCTTACTAAATGATCTCTTTTAAGAAATCGTCACTTGTAAAAGTTGCTCAAAAGAATAGGTTGGTTGTTACTATTAACAGCTAACCTATTACAGTTCGAACAGTGGTTCATAATTCAAGCAATGATTCATAATTTGAAATGCCAAATTGGTCCCCATGCTATTTCAGGTTCCTCGGTAGTTAGAACAGGCATATTATGTTAGTCAGGCCCCAGAACAAACATTTATAACAGATGATTTCGAACAAAAGATAGGCAGAAAAATATCTCCATTATTTAATACTGTCATGTTAATCAGTGTTTATTATTAGTTAGTGTGTAGGAATAAATACATAGAACCCTTTTAAGGTTTAAGTGTGCAGTGCTAAAGTGAAAAAACATATATAATAATAGCCAGCAGGTGGCTACAAGGGTCTCATCAACCCTTAAAATACAGCTTTACATGTGAAAGTTGTCCTTAAATGAATTCATTCTCACTAAAAAGATCTAATTGCACAGAGTTTACACAGTGTCTCAACATGAAAGGCAATTCCACTGCTTTGTACAGGAAGCACAAGAAAAAAACGAAAGGTGCAAGTTTACAGCAACACCTGGTGAACTAAACAAAAGGTCAATTTTAGAGATGTTCATGCTATTTAAAAAAAAACATGGAGAACATCTGGTTTGTTCATCTTCAGGGAACAGAATCACCCAGCTAGGGATCTGCTTTGACAGAAGCGACAACGTTATGAAATAATACGTCTGACGGTCGCAATACCTGCAAGGAATCTTGGAAATCATTGTCATAACAAAACAACTAAAAGACACAATGTGTTAATTGAAATAAAAAAAAAACGTCATGTCTTTAGGAGGCAAGAAATCTGTTTCAGTTGGCAAACTTGGCAGAGGAACAGATGGCAGTTGAGTCTCACCTGAGAAATTGTTTCAGATACTGTCTGCTGCAAGCCGACCAGGAGAAGACACCATTGTTCCCAGTTAGAGTAGGAGACATAATATTGCCTTCGGCCTTCCTACAGGCATTTCCCTCACCATCATGGACCATTCCAAAGCTATTAATAAAACAATGGAGATGCTGAGCATCTTGAATATTTTTTATGATCAAGAATGGATTAAGAGTAAGTCAAGGTGACAGTAAGTATTGTAATTCTGACCTTACTGTTATAAATAGGTAATCAGCTCAATTGACTAAAAACACTAGATTCTCTGGAAACAATACCGTTTAGATGCGTTATATTAACATGTTAGGTGACGTTAGCAATCAAGGCACAAATAATTATAAGACTTTGAGGTGGATCACAATTTGGAGATAACTTCTAAAATCTATGAGAAATGGACAATGTCAACACCAAAGTCAAAGACACATTGTCCAGACACTGGTTGCTCTAAGTAACTCCAAAGGTCTGAATGGACAACAGCTGTTATGGAAATTAATGGAATATTTTGAATTACTCCTGAGCCTTTAGAACTTCACCCAGTACCGAAAGCTCAACGTTCAAAAATGTGCCCAGGAATTATACTTTATACAAATCCTAATTGCTCCCATAGTCCCTCTGAATAATTTTACTGTGCATAAATGTTTGGACTGTCTTTAGCCCAAAACACACAGTGCTTATCTAGATCGTATTATTGACTGATTTCATGCATTAGAATAGATGTGGCAACTTACTTGTGACCAGATTCATGAGCAATTGTAAATGCTAACCCTAAGCCGGAATCTTCATTAATGGTGCAGCTTCGATACTTGCTGCACATACCATTAATAGGTGCAAAACCTAAATGAGAAATAAGCAACAATGGATTAGGATCACATGATGCATATGTAAACAGATTACTAATCAATTACAATTAAAGAACAGATAATTATAACTAACAGAAATAAAGGAGATTTTTTTTCTTTGTTTTATTATGCATGATGTTTGTTTTTTGTTTTTTAAATAGAAATTACTAATCTAATTTAATTTAAATCATAATCACAATTATTACAGCAGCAATCAACCTCATTAGTCTACTGTTAAAGAGGCACTCTATGCACCAAAAAAACTTTAGCTTAATGAAGTAGTTTTGGTGTATCGATCATGCCCCTACTGTGTCACTGCTCAGTTCTCTGTCATTTAGATGTTAAGTCACTTTGTTTATGCTGCACTATCCACAACTCTCATTTGACTCACACAGTCTGCCTAAACACTTGCTAATAGAGAGGTTTAATTTTAAACTTCCCTTATTGCACAGTGTGTTTAATTTAGAAGTTATCTCCTGCCCTGTTAATTGCCTGCTAGAGTCGGCAGCAACAAAATTTACACCCATCAGATTGAGGGATGATGCCGGTTATATACATCTCAAGCTGCTTAACAGTGAGTTAGACAATAGGAAAAAAAAACTTTGGGAGATATTTATCAAAGTGTTTTTAAAAGTAGGGGTTAAATTGCATCATTCATTTGATCATATGTATTAAGGTGATCTAAAAAGTGACAGTTTTCTTCATAGTAAATTCCATCACTTGTCACAGAAACTTCCATTTCAGAAGACGGACAAATTTATAGTGGCAGGAAAATGTAACAGAATCTAAATCCAAGTTATATAAGTTTATTGTTCAAGTGTATTGGCTTTTCAATAATACCCACTTTGAGTATCTTCTTGGCTACATATCATGAAATTTGATAACGTTAAATGAAAGAATACATTTTTTATTTCTTTCTATCGTCTCTTGAAAAAAATATTTTTATAGTACAAATCTTCTACCTAAAGTATCACAGGGTTCATTCTTCCACGAACAGATATCTAATCCAGTTAACAGTATGGCATGGTCATGTCTTTTGCCATTTTTTCCGGTATGAAGTGATTGCCACTGACAAAAGTTGTTTAACGATTGATCAGCGTGGTGATTGATTACCAGTCCGGACTGTAAAAAAAAAGAAAAAAACTATTATTCGTAGTATTTAACATTAATTAATAACAACTGGCATGTTAGTGTTTGATTCTCAAGAATAAACGGACTTCACTCACAACAGTCAAAATAGTAATAAAAATCAAATAAACAAAAAAAACATTATTTTTTAAGTTTTTTTAGTTTTAGATTTTAAAAAATCCAATACAAACAACATTACATGCCCATCTAGTGTAACCTTTTTTGCTGCATAATAACATGATTCTAAAAATATCAGATTGCTTTCTTTTGGATGTAGACAGTTTTTAATTATCTACAAAATGCTATAATATAAAATGTGTCTGTTTAAATTAACTTCACAATGTTCTAATTTAGAACAGAGACATACACTCTCTTCCAAATATATAATACACTTACTGAATATGGATCTCATCAGCTCTGAGACATTTCTTTCAACCTCTTGGGAGGTAGTAAAAGTATTATTGTAATTGTATTTGTTAATTACCAACTTCATGTCTAGAATGGGTCAGTTAAATAATTCAATTATTACACAGTTAATTCAGGTAAAGAGTAACAGGAGACGAAGAGGGCCATGCTCAAACAAGCTTACAGTGTCAAAAAATACGTAGATAATTATACAAAAGGTAAAAAGGTGAAAATGTATTATTTCCTGAAGGTATAATAGATTTCCAGATGTAAAATCTAAACGTTCTTTTTAATAAATATAAAATGAATGTGTTAAAAATGTGCATACAAAAAAATTTATTTAGACAACAAAATACCTAAAAACCATAAATAACAAATGGAGAGCTTATATACACCATGCAATATATATAACATTCACTTAAACTATATTTAACATGTTAACAGGGTAAATAGTGCCAAATCGATTGCACTAAATAACAACAAAGTGCCTTATAATGTTAAAATGTTAGTTCATGGCACCCATTTAAAAATCTAAATAAATTGTAAAATATGTAATACAAGGAACAATGTTAATATCCTGAAAAACAGTGTATAAAATGTCCACTCACCAATGACAAGCTTTTGACCTCAAAAGCAAAAATGGAAAAACACATAATAGTGATAATAGTTAGCACTTTTAGCACTTAGTATGCCTATATGATTTGTTTTGCTTAATAAAGTACATGCAAGTTGGATTCTGGATTGTGGCGTTATTTTATATACCAGGATTTGGATACACTGTGGAGGGACAATGTTGCTTGGCAGGGTTAAATTTGATGGACTTTAGTCATTTTTCAATCTAGACAACTATGTAACATTTTATTGAGCCGAATTTCAAGGCTCTTGTACATGTTTGTGCAATTCTGTATGGAGTATTTTATTAAAGTTTTATGTTACATACATTTCTTCTGTTTTATCATCTGCCTGAACCCTGTGCCTAAGGAAAAGGGGGGTGTGATACCTGTATATAAGAAGAGGGGAGAATATCACCTATCTAATACTCCAGAAACCATTTATAAACCATTAGCTGTATGAGAATGTGACACATTCTAGACAATAAGTTGGTAATTAAGAAATTCAATTATAAGAGGTTGAAAGAAATGTTTTACTCACACATTTTAAATAATTTTAACTATAATCATCAGAAAAGTCTAACTACAAATGTAACCATGTTTTAACTATGAACAATTCCACTGAACAATTCCAACCCCTCTTATATCTCTTCACTGATCCAGAGGTATGCCCCTCCTCGTACCCTCCGCTCTGCCCGCGACCACCTCCTGACCGCTGCTCGCACCCGTACGGCCAACTCACGCTTGCAGGACTTCTCACGGGCGGCTCCTCTCCTATGGAATAACTTGCCTACTGCCATCAGACTCTCCCCTAGTCTTCAATCATTTAAGAAGGGCCTTAAATCCCATCTCTTCAGGAAAGCGTATGGCCTCCCAGAGTAATCTCTCCCTTACATACCTGTCTCTTGCTCTCCTATGGGATAGTGCTTTGCTCTCTCCTCCAGCTCTGCTTCACTCCTACTTGATATTTCCTATCCTAATGTTTCTAATACCCAACCTCCTATAGACTGTAAGCTCATTTGAGCAGGGTCCTCTTCAACCTATTATTCCTGTAAGTTTTCTTGTAATTGTCTTATTTATTGTTGCATCCCCCCCTCTCAAAATATTGTAAAGCGCTACGGAATCTGTTGGCGCTATATAAATGGCAATAATAATAATAATAATAATAATAACTATCTAAAGGGATACTATAAGTACAAAAAAACTTTAGCTTAAGCAGTTCTGGTGTAACGATCATGCTCTTCAGTCTCACTGCTCAATTCTCTGCCATTTAGGAGTTAAATCTCTTTGTTTATGTAGCCCTGGTAACAACTCATTGCATGAGGCTTACACAGCCTCCCTACACACTTCCTGTAAAGAGTCATCTAATGTTTACACCTTATTTATTCCAAACTCTGTTTAAGTTAGAATTTCTTATCTGGTGCTCTGTTAATAGCATTCTAGACCATGCAGGAGCCTTCTGTGTGTGCTTAAAGTTCAATTTACAGAGCAGAGAATACACTTCTAAAGTAAGTTAACATCTGATTGAGAATTAAACCATTTTTTTCATGAAGGCTGTGTAAGTCACAGCCAAGAAAGTTGTGGCTAGGGCTGCATCAACAGAAACAAAAGTGATTTAACTCCTAAATGGCAGAGAACTGAACAATGAGTCTGCAGACTTAACTAAGCTTAAGACAAAGTTGTTTTGGTGCCCATAGCATCCCTTTACGTTTAACTTTAAATAGTTATAGCTGTAGTTCAGTCATTCGGTTATCATATGACTTTTGAGTTTAACCCCATTAAGGACACATGACGTGTGACATGTCATGATTCCCTTTTATTCCAGAAGTTTGGTCCTTAAGGGGTTAAAGGGCCACTAAAGCCACCCGGACCACTTCATTTCAATGTAGTGGTCTGAATGAAGGGGTTCTGTAATTTTAACCCTTTTGTAGAAACTGCAATATTTCCATTGCAGGGTTAAACACATCACAACGCTAGTGGCTGTCTTCAATAATTCTAATAATAAACCCTAAGCATAAGTGATCTGGGCTGGAGTAGTACCATTTATATCAGTAAATAGTTAAAAACTTACTGGATCTTCTTCCAAAAGCAGAAGACTCACAACTACAATATTAATATCAGAGCCAATTGTTCCATCTTTGAAAAGACTAGATACCTAAGGAAGATAAATATATAAATTAGATAAGTATTGAAAAAGTGTCAAATGGTAGTATAGAAAATTATCGACATTGGACCTCTAATATGGTAAATCGTTACATGTACAGTGTACTTTTAAAAAACTCATATTATTGCAAAGAATGACTTGCCATGTTCATAACTGTCAGAATGTACGTAGTTACACTTTCTTTCCCATGTTTTTCCACCATTTTTTTGTCAGCCACAACTAATGTTTCAACAACCAAACTACCCAAATGTTGGGATTTGGCAGCAGATCGCTTGGTTCTTGTTGGGGGTGCATATTCATCTGGTGGGATGTATTTGTCATTCGTGTTTACTGTGGGTGAATCTAAATAGAAAATAGGATAGACAAAGTAAATACCAAAGTAAATTTAAAAAGTAGAGCTAGAAGATGATATAACTTTAGATTGTTAGAAAATATGTTATGGGTAATGGATTATGCACTCGATATGAAATACATATCTGTGAACTTTCCAGGTCCACCATAGAGAATCTTGTAGAACTTTTAGATAATGGCCCCAATTATCGATAATACCCCCTATTATAGATAATACCCCCAAATATTGATAATATCGCCTATTATAGATAATACCCCCAAATATTGATAATACCGCTTATTATAGATAATACCTCCCATGATAGATAACACCCCTTATTATAGATAATACCGCCAATTATCGATAATACCCCCTATTATAGATAATACCCCCAAATATTGATAATACCGCCTATTATAGATAATACCTCCCATGATAGATTACACCCCTTATTATAGATAATACCGCCAATTATCGATAATACCCCCTACTATAGATAATACCCCCACATATTGATAATACCACCTATTATAGATAATACCGCCCATGATAGTTAACACCCCTTATTATAGATAATACCTCCATTATTGATAATACCCTCTCATTATAGATTATACCACCCATTATAGATAATACCTCCATTTTAGTTAATACCCTATTATAGATAATACCCCATTTATTGATAATACCCATTTAAAATAGATAATAACCACCCATAATCAATAAAACACCTCATTATACATAATATCCCCTTTATAGATAATACTCTGATTATTTAAAATACCACACATTATAGATAATACCCCCATTATACATAATACCACTCCATTATAGATAATACCCCCAATTATGTAGATAATATCCCAATTATACATAATACCACTCCATTATAGATAATACCCCCATTATCGATAATACTCCACGTTAAAGATATTCTCTCCTATTATAGATAATACCCTATATTATAGATTATACATTCTGTTGCATTTACCACTTTTACATTATTCGTCCTGGTCTACTCACCATCAACACATTACCCACTTTGTTCAGAGATTAATCATCAGGAGACCAGTGATATACCAATGGACTTTAATATTTTTGAACAAGGATTTCACAGAATATATATATATATATATATATATATATATATATATGCAGTACAAGCAATGACACCATCAAAAGTCTAAACACCAAACTCGAAAGAATTTGAGAATTATGGGACGAACATTAGTCCCCTGAAACAGTGCACAGGAATAATTATCTAGTGAGTCTAAAAAGCACATGAAAAAAATAGGTATGAGAAAAAAATAAGAAGAGAGAGGAGCTTAACCCCTTAAGGACCAAACTTCTGGAATAAAAGGGAATCATGACATGTCCTTAAGGGGTTAAATTGATGAGCTTTCAAATGTTTTAATATTTTTGGATAAATGTTTACAATATTTTTTTAAAAACATTAAAATATGTAATATATATAAACATATATATATTTATAAATATCTCAAAATGTTTCAAAATAGTAAACCATTTTTCAAAATATAAATAATTTTATAACTTTATCCAAAAATGTTGAATCATTTGAAAAGCTTATCCACAAATATTAAATTGAGGTTAATGTTAAAGATAACAACGTTCAGAGTTTAGCTTTAATCCCTTAAGGACACAACTTCTGGAATAACATGGAATCATGACAGAATATTTCCGTCATGTGTCCTTAAGGGGTTAAAAGACGGGTCCTATGACATAATCACATTCTCCACTCACATTTTTTACGTCTTCCACAAAAATGTTGGTTATGAATATTTCCACTTTGAGAAGATTCCTTAATAGAAGTATGCCTACTGTTGGGCCAATAAATCTGATCCATAGAGTCAGAAAGAGAATATGGCTTGCCACGATTTATTTTGGTCTCCGCTGACCTTTTGTATAGTACGTGAGGATGATGCCCTTCTGGTGCTGTGAAGTTGTGTTCTTCTGCAAGGTGCTGAGGCAGCGGTGATATAAAAAATTCATTTGTACTTGTCCTTAGTAAACCTGACTACAAAAGAAGACATTTTGTTAAAATAGTTCAACGCACTAAATGGATTGCAATGTAATGGGCAAAATTCTGTGTGTTTCTATTAGACATACAGATTGTAAACTCGTTTAAGAAGGGCCTTCTTCATCTCTTGTCATTGTTTCATCCGTTATGTCAATGAGTTGCTATCAACTATCCCATTCTGAATTGTAAATTCTGTGGAATATGTTGGCTTTATATAAATGATAATATAATACTAATACTAATAATAATATTTTGTTGGCTATAATGTCAAAATTGGGGATTGAGTTATTATGGATATAATGTGCTGAATTACAAACATTACAAACTCAACAATTTGTCCCTAAATATCTACGAGTTCAATTTTAATTTAGTTTTTTGTTTCATTAATTCACCCCAATATAAGAATTTTTTTAAAAGAAAAAAATCTATATCTACATATGTAATATTTACATTTATGGATACTACACTATTTGAGTGGTAATCATTTTGAAAATTACGTTTAAATTATTATTTATCATTATTTAAGCATTGTTAAGCATCGTTGCATTGCATTTTGAGGAGAAAGTGTGCTTTTTCTACGATAACAAATATTTCTATTACAGAGGTCAAATATTGCAAAATATTGGATTTTCAGACAATGGCAAATTGTAATATGGACATGAAAGTACAACATGAATTCAGGATATCTAATAAGAAATCTAAAAATTGAATGCATGTTGAAATACAGATTGCATCTGAAAAGGAATTCCAAATTGTAAACCAAAATAGCCAAAGTGCAAAAATAGGTGACTTGGGGAATTTTTCCAATGTAGTAATCTACACATAACATTTTAAATTTACTTTAAAATTTACTATGTATTCACAACAATTTCCACTTTAGTGAATAACCATGTTAATTGACAGTAATACTTTACACCTGAATTTTTTTGCCAATCCCTCAGGCTGAAGACACGAAATGGAATTCTGAGATAGATTTCTTGCAACTCAGTATCTGAGAATTTGATCTGCAACATCTAAGTCTTGACTGAGCTTTTGGAGCTTTAGGAGTCACCAAAATGAAAATAATATAATGCTCATTTTTATTTTTTATTTTTAAATAAATTAGTTTGCCTGTATTACCTAAAATGTATTTATTTACATAACTAAAAAGAGACATGCATTAATCAAATGCATCAGCCTTTCTCAGATCTGTTTTTGGTGTTGATCAAAAATAAGGCAAAAACACAGTTTGAAGCATTTTCCAATTTTGCAACACAAACTAGGAAAAAAATGCCATCTTGATCCCAGGTTGGCAGTCAGATCTCTCCTTGGATCAAGAAGCTACTACCCCACTAATTAAAAATGATATCCCCAAATATAATGTTTTGGCAAGTATTAATCCAGTTGCTGTTTAAACTTCTGTACAGATGCTGATAAAACCCACTCTTCAGGTAGAGAATTCCTCATCCTTATTGTTCTCACTTTTAAAAAACTGTTCCTTTGCCTTAGACTAAATCTCCTTTCTTCCAGTCTAAAAATGTCACATTGTGTCCTCTGTCTAGACAACGGTCTGTCTTGGCCCCAACATTAAATTTACATTAAATTTCTACATTAAATTTAATCTGTTATTTGAGTGTTCAGTCCTCCAATCTATCTTAATATATCTGCTGCAAAGTAATATCCTGCTCACATTGAATTACAGAGTTTTTATGTTACATTTTCAGTTCAGTTCTGTTCAATTCTTAGTTTACTGGATAATGTGGTCACTCTAATTTTGCCAATCTTCATTTCTTTGGTGCATATACTGTTATATGTGTATATAAATAAATTTCCTTAAAATTGATTTAAAGCCAACAATTGACCTAGACTTTGTTTCTCTGCCAACATTTTTCTGAAGGATTTGCTAGTGTTTCTGGAAATCTTTTTGCAAAGCATCCTATTGTTTGGATTTATTATTTAATTAATCTAATTAACACGTACTGTGAATGATTCCTCTCTATTAAGTTTCTCATGCTTATAAAAAACTGCTGTGAGATTTTTGTAACAGAAGCAGGAGCAGCCAGACTATATTTTCTATTAACCCCTTCACATTGACACTCATGTATACACGATTGCCTTTCAAGTATGCATTCATATTGCGCAATCGTGTATACATGATTTTCATAACTGCAAATGAAATTCATTTTTTGGAAACCAATTTCATTTTCAAATTACACCTTTAGTAAGTCCTGATACACAGGGACTAACTCTCTGTATAAGCTCTCTCAGCACAGCTCTGCCAGGGGACGAGTAAGTGGAGGACAGATCAGCAGCCTGACCTCCATGTCTGAGCTGCTGCCATCCAGGGTGTTAGTGACTGGGGAAGAGCCCAGCCGTTCCATCTCCACTGTCTGTCATTGTACAGAGAAAAGAGGTTGTGTAGCATGATATTACACCCTGCCTTCTCTGTGAGAAACCCAGCAGGAGAGCAGCCATGCAGACACTACAGAGATAGAGCCACCATCACACAGAGCAATCGGAGGGTGGCTGTAAAGGTGAGGAGAACTGAGGTAGGTAAATGGGAAAGACTTGCCTACAAACAAAATGAGCAATGTGTGAGGAGGCGGAACAGGAGAATACAGACATCCCACATACAACATACCCCCCCCCCACACACTATTTCTGTCACATTATTATTATTATTATTATATTATTTATATAGTGCCAGCAAAATTCCATAGCGCTGTACAATGCAATCATCTGCCTTTTCCCCACACACACAGTTAGTCACCCTGTCTCATCACCCTCTCCTCCTATCACCCAGTTATGAAATGTGTGATGTCATGGTAGCGTTGAAATATATACAAATATATACATAGGGATATGCATATATACATACACAACTAAGAATTGAGTGCATATTGGACAATGTAAAGGTAAAAGGTCTATGATACATATTGAGAAAAGTTAATTATTTACAACTCTGTTCTCCTATCTGTAACCTCATTAATTAGTTTTTTTTTAAATTGCGTTTTTCTGTCTAGACAGAATTTTTGTTTTTGTTTCCATTAAATAATGTGTTACCCAAGCATACTGAAACAAAAAAAATACATTTACAAAAATTTGGCTTCTGTGGATTTTTTTTTGCAAACAGCTTAGTAGTGAAAGGGTTAAACCAATGGCAGAAAAGTAGCAGTCACAATTGTGACAGTGCTAAGAGTCATAAGAAGACTGGCTAAACTGCAATCCTGTATGGGAATTCCAAAGAGAAAATTACAGCAATAACTCTTCTGTGTGCCCTTCATGCACACAGTTCCTGATATCTTTTCGTGTACTGAAACTTTGGACTGCTATTGGTTTAAGTTTGGTATCTTGGATCCCATATAAGCTTTTTCATTTAAAGACATGTAATCCAGGATCCATTAGAAATAGCCTGTGCCTGTACCAATTTATGAATCTGTCAGCAAATGCTCTCTGACTGGTTCTGGTGGGATGTGAACCCTTGAGCTCCCCCTTTTTATTACTGCACACTGCTTGCTGTACCACTATGTAATCTGTTACCATGGGATAATTTAAGAACTAAACAGCTAATATAATGGGCTGTTTAATTCTGACCCATCTCATATTCTGATTGCTTGTTTTTTAAGTGCACCTGTGGGTAACACAGGTGCTACCCTTCTGATTGTATTGCTTCCAGCAAGATAGTGCCAATCAGGTAAGCTATCTGGCTTCTCTGAGCTCTTTCATGGTCCTGAAATCCTTGGTGATATTTTCCTTTGATCTTGATTCTATGTTTTGTTTTTTTACCAGGCTTACCTGACTACATTCTGCTCTCCTGCCCTTGAGTACCTTACTGGGCCTGTTTGCCATCTGCCTGATTTTGTGTTCTAGTCCCTTGCTTGTCTGACTACTCGACTCGTGTACCAGTCCCTGGCTTGTCTGACTTCCTGTCCCTAGCTTGTTCCCGACATTGCTTTTCTCCATGCCCCTGACCCTTGTCTGTGTCTGGTATTGAGTGTTTTATATCTTGTTCCTTTCCTGGCCTGTAGTATTCTCTTAGTGTACTCCTGTTACTTCCTAATTCTACCTTTACTTTAGCCTGACAACTCTAATGTCCTGTAATATGCATCTTCCTGTTCCCACGTCTTTGCCTTTGTTAGTTTGCTGCCTCTTACCTTGCTGAGTATCCTTTAGCCAATCCCAACAATCTCACTCATGCACAGAAACACTCAAACAAAGGCACACTAAGAAACATTTTTTAACTATGGGCATAATAATGCACAAACATAGTAATTCACACCCAGAGCTGGTTAGAATATTAGCTTTAGTTAGGAAATCATGGGACCCAGTGAAGCAGAAGGTGATCTTGTTTTGAAGGGGTGATGGAGATAAGTTTGCCCTGAGAAATAAGAGGTATTTTATATAATGCTGAGTGGCTGCTCAAGCTCACACTACCCAAACATGTGTCTTCTTTTGCCAACTTTAGCCCTCTGTCTATCACCTTCTTATACCCTCTAAACCTATGTTTGGATATTAAAGTGATAGTGTCCCTTAAATTGTTTCTCAGGTCATTGATCCATATTTTTTCTGTCAGGCAAAAGGGTTTTAAATTAAGCCATCTTTTATAAAGAATAAGTAAAATTATTTTCCACTTAATAGAGTTGTTTTAATATTTTATTAGAGGTCCCTAGGAAAAGATTGACCACAGGGGTATTTTTTGTTCTTATTCTACCTTGCTTATTAGTTAAAGAATTCTACGGGCTAGTGATTTTTTTTGTACTTTTTCACTGTACAAACACAACTTCAAATAGCTTCCATCGCATTTAGTTGTGGTATTTGCAAGAGTTGTTGCCACATAAAATATAAGCTGCAACAATGGGCTTGATTTAGTGGTTCACATTGTTTTGCCAAAACAAATTGGCTAGATGACACTGTTGAGAATTCCCTTGGCCACAGACAATATTGCAGTGCGGAGTGCAATGCCAAATGCATGTAGCATGACTTTTTGGATGGCAAGATGAAGTCACTGGGCTTCTCTAATTGCTTAAAAGTGATTTTGTGTGAGTGGTATAATCTATCCGATGCTGGCATAGAAGCCTCTTTTGCTTCTCTCGTGAAATGTTACGCCAGCATCTTCTCAAGCTTGGATGCTGTTGGATTTGAGCATGTTACAACTTTATTTCTGAGCTAATGTTTTGGCAAGTTGTAATGTTTGTCTAGTTTGGGAAGTTCAGCAAAACTAGCACAATATTAGACATAACCTCAGGCTTCCTATGCAATATCTTCAGAGACATTAGTTTTGAAGAAATGGATCACATTACATGTAACCCAACATACAAAGGAAAACACTAGTTATAAAAAGAAAAGGATATCACCAGTGACTGACACTGTCACCTCAACCCTCTATAACTCCTAATATATACAGTCTTTTTGGATGATATCTATAAGATAGAGTTGTGTATGTACGCTGTGTCAATGATACTAAAACTATAACGTTTATAAAAGTGACCCTTCATGCTTTTGTTGAGGTATGGTTAATATAGAAACTCTCCGCAATGTTGGAGCATCAGTGTTCACTAAACGAAGATTGATATCATGTATTTATTAGTAGATGTTCCATCAGATTTTCGATGAAGCCATGCATTGTAACGTTGCACATACAGAGTTTAACCTCTCTGCCGTAGCTTCACTTTTGGCAGTGTCATTAAGATGTCATCAGCAGTCAGCTGATGTTCTCAGCCAATGAAAGTAAACGTCCGTTGCTCTTGTTTGAAAATGTGCAGCTTTGTGCAATGTAACATTGTTGCCTCTTTCACAAAACAACTTATTTCTTCAATGAAAACAGAGTCCATAGTCAGCTTAGCCGATGAGAGGTCAGTGTGCGCCGAGCTGTTGACGTGCCTTCACCCCACAGCCAATTACTGTTTTCTAGTTGTTTATTTCCATTTTTCCTTAGTAAGACTTTGAAATATTATACAGAAAATGTGATGACAGTGATTGAATGGAGAGGGGGTGAAGTCAAGTCAGCAGCTCAGCTCATATTGATCTATTATAGGCTGGGCTACACTGTTGGCCTTTCAATCAGGATGACACTTTTTTTTAAAAACAGATAAAATATCTGAGACAGTGTAATTATGCTAATGAAAACTAAAAACAGTAAAACTAAAGAAATTTTGAATATGGAGAAAAATAGATCATGAATATGAGGCCAAAACCCATCAAATCTAATTAAGTAGTGCTCGTGCCTAAAGTGTTCTTTTAACTGCAGCAATTGAAAAATAAATTGTGTCAAGAACTTCATATCATAATTTGTTCTGCATGTTATTGATAGATTTCATTAAAGATGAGATCAAACGATATAGCCTAATCATATTAAATAGTTGTTCACTGCCACTTAAGGCCCTGTGCTATGTTGTTGCTCTCACCTCCATACATAAAGGGACACTCTGAGTATAAAAAAACTAAATGATGGGGTTTTGGTGTGTAGAGTGTGTCACTGCAGTCTCATTGCTCAATTAGCTGCCATTTAGAAGTGAAATCACTTTGTTTATGAAGCCCTAGCCACACACGTATGGCAGTGGTTTATACAGCCACACTTCTTGAAAATAGTTTATTTGTTGTAAAGGAACACTACAGGTACCATAACAACATAACTGAAATCAAGTTGCTGTGTTTCCAGGAGATTCCTGGTACTTTCTTCCCTTTACAAATGGTTTAACCCCTAAGTTGGTTCTCCAGCAATGTTACTCCCTGCAACCATCAACATCTGCTACCTTCAATTCTGATCCAGGAAGGACTGCCTGCTACTAGACAGGGGCTCTGCTGATTGGCTAATAGCCATTCAGCCCCAGCCCAGCGGCAGACCATGCTTCCCTTATTATGAAGTATGTTTAATGTAGAAATCCTTATCTCCTGCTCTCAGTTATCTGCTAGAACCAAAAGCAGCACCCTATTTGTGATTAAAGTTCTATTAACAGAGAAGTAGATAGAACTTCTAAAGTAAACATACTATACATAAAGAACAAAATCAGTTTTCAGGGAGACTAATTTCAAATTGATATCACTTTTCTCTGCATAATTGTCTCTCTGATTCACAATAACAATGTCTCTCACATTACTCTAGAACTATGGTTTAAAAAAAAAACATGATTCAGGAACGTCCCAACCTGGATTACACAGGGTGCATCAAAATTGATAGAGGGATTATATTTTAGAAAACTAATACAGAACAGTGAAAATATCTGTTATATATTGTTTTCTTTGCTTCCAGGTGCATCACTTACTACAGGGAACTTTCCAAACAATTGGATTTGCAGCCCAAAAGATGGGTTTAAGATGGGTCATTACCTCTAAGGGTATTGGGTCAAGGCAAGGGTTTAGGGTCCAGTAACTCTTAACCCTTATGGCACCTGAGGACATATTACTGCTATATATGATACCATATGATATCATATGATACCGTGAAGCAAAATAAGTATAAGTAATACGTTCTTTACTATATTGCAGTAAATTTACCATTTGTCTGTCATATATCATATTAAAGCAGATAATTGAACCTTAAATACATCTACTATATCCAAATTACAAAGAGCATTCCTACTCGTTAATTGATTACAATATTGCTAATTTTACAACAGAATTCTAGTAGTTTGTCCGAGATGATTTTTGTTCAGAGAAACTAATTCAAAACAATGTGTGTATATTGGATTTGTACATGGCAAAAAAAAAACTTAGTTCATACAAAAATATTTTTTTTGTTCAGACGGACTGAATTTCGTACATATGATGTGTGGGTTCGAAATCATTTCATCTGTGCAATTGTTTATAGAAAAACAACTTGGAGGAACTGAAATGATGTAAAAGTGTGCCTATTAATGTACTGCAAAGTATATAAATATATATTATACCAATATAGATTTTTTTTATTTTTTTCCCATTTTTTTGGTTATTTGTATCTTGATCGGTGAATAAATTCAACTTGTAGCAGTTATCCTCTTAACGTCAAACATCTTCTTTTACCATCAATCATCTTTTATTTATTTTTTTGGTACCATGGACAGAACCCCGAAACAATCAAAACAGCTCGTCCATTGCCTGTTTAGTTTGATTTATGATACATCCATATGGAATTTCAGAGTTGTGGACAATGTATACACACACATATATATATATATATATATATATATATATAATCATGAGATGCCATAATCAATGGCACCAGAAAAAAAATCAGGGATATAGAATATTGGCTCCTACAAGTGCTGTTTAAGTAAATCTAACACTTGGATTATGCTACAGAATCTGGATGTGTTTTGTGCAGAAGCAGATCTTAGAACATTAAATTCCACTTTCTGTTCATATATTGTCAACATATGGTATTATGTAGAATACACATTGTCCTTATTCGGGATGAAAGCAAGAACGTAACGGAAAGTCTATTCCTCTGATTAGCACGGGGGTTTAGTCACCCACCACTGTCGAGAGTTTATTTAATGCACATGCACTAAATAAACTAACGAACCACAGAATCACTTGCAAATCCTTTGTTTTCAGTTCAGTGAAGATATATATTGCTTAAGCAATTACCCAAAGAATAGAAGCAATTATTGCAGACTGTTTTATCTAGTTTAAATGAGTGGGCAGAAAATACACAGAACTAAAGAAGCAAAAGTATTCCCATTGAAAACATATTATGTATAAGGATACACTAACCACTAAAATCTATAATTCACTATATAATATTGTACACACACAAAACCTGGTGATGTGAAGGAATGCTGAGTAAATGTTTTATTTATTGTAAATGTATTTAAAGTCCATTGTTTTTCATGGGAAAATATTTTATTTAAAGTAATAACATAAGTTTGTGGCCAGGCCATTCTTTTGGGACACAACACTCTATACAGTTAAAGCTTTTGGCATACAGGCCCATTTGGTTCGTAGAGTTGGATGTTTAAGGAAATACATTTGGACCACATTTTGTTTGCTCTCATCTCATATGCCTGAGCCCTGAAATGACTTTTTCTCTGTCACTGGGTCAAATGAGTGAACAGACGACATCAAAGTAAATTGCACAACAAGTACTCAAGCAGTGTGTCTGTGTAGGATGCTTTTCAGAACTCAGAAACACTGGGTAGTGAAGTGAATCACGATTTGGTGATATCTTTATGTAAGAAGCCAGCCATGAAAATAAATAACTAACTTAAATACAGTGTTCACATTATCTTTAAAATAAACCTTTACACTGCAATTCCTATTTATTTTTTGTTTGTTTGTGAATTAAGTATTTTTTAATGTTTATTTTATTTTTTTGTATGTTATGTTTCTTCTAAGCCCAAATCTTACTAAAATTTAGGAGGCATTAAAGAAACACAAGCTGTTCTTCGGTAGAAAAGCTCAGCTAGCCAACATTCATTTCAATAAGCAATCAGTTTACTATTGAAAAACAGAAAGGAACAAACATATAGTGTTGCCCAGGTGCCAACAGCCCAATGAGAAATGACTCCACTCCAACATCAATTCATCAAGTAAAAGGCTGGGCACATAATCAGCTAAAATCTAAGGCAGATTTATTTAAGGACAAAAATCAAAATGTTAGCTCCCAAGAGCCCGTTTCAAGCTAACAGCCACATATATGGCAGCCATATTTATGATATATAATACCAAAACAATTTTAGTGAAAGTTACATGTGCAATCTGTGTAGGTACTAAACAAGAGTAAAACTGAACTTGCATAGCAACTCGCTGCTGTCTAAGGGCCCTGGACAAGCCAATTCCAAGATCCCAGGACTATTTAAAAAATGAATTAAGCCCTTTTACAAACACTATTCCAAATGATATGAAGTAATACATTTTCAAAATAAAAGACGCAATTCTTCTATTTACACCACACAAATAAAATGTAGTACACAGTATATTATTTTAGGACATTGGGTCACTTTACAATGTAAATTGCATTCAGTGCTCTTTCACAGAGAATAAGCCTTTATTTTAAGTACAGTTTTGCTCTAACAAAGAACATGAAAGGTTTTGGTGTATAATTCAATCTGATTAGTAACTGCAAAACACACATTGTTATCAATAATGGAGATCTGTAAATGGTGCATCACATTGAGAGATTAACTCTTTTCAAGGCTTTTAGCATGAAAAAAGGAGTATTAAACCTAATGATCTAAGCTGTGACATCATCTTGACTTGTCAGCTTTGTAAACTTCAAACCATTTCTAAGGTTTGCAAACATCAAGACAAGAAGAGGCATGCAAGGCGGAAGCGGTGGATTCACACAAATGAAACATATGGAGCCAAAATACAAAAACAATTCTAGATGAACCCATCCTTTATCTAATCCATGGTAAAAGTGTACTGTTACTACAAACTGCCCCGTATGTATTGCATATAATAGAACATATAGCTAAAAAATTGATATTGTAGTGGGGGAGTTTGACCCAGTAGTGTTTGGAGAGCAACAGAACAAGCAAAATATATGATTTTTAGTACAAGAACAAATAAGTTTAAGATATCATCTGATTCTAGTTTATCAAACAAGTAAATAATGCTATTATTAGTAAAAAAACAAGCCACTTGTAATCCATTGTAATATATATGACAAAGGCATCTGCGGGAAAGGGTGCAAGGGTGCACTTGTCCAAGTTTTAACCAAACACACACACACACACAGACACACACACACACACACACAAACACACAGACACACACACACAGACACACACACAGATAAATGTGTTCTTTACATTTCACTGATCCTTGCCTAAGGGATAAATGTACCAGCTGCCATTGACAGTTTGCATATTTCACAGTGTTTAGGTGATGGGATACCTAGGGATATCTGATGTACATTCAGCAATTCACCACCTGACTCTTCTATCTGAGTTTGTTCTTTGGATTATTTTATTTTTGTTTTTGTTTATTGTTCTTTTTGGTTTCCCCTTTCAAAGAAAAAAAAACAAAAACTGTTTTCTAAATGCCTGTATTGCATGGTAATACTGGAAATAAAATGTCGGCCTTGAGTAATAGGATAAATTTACTTTATGACAGAAACAAAACACATAGTACAAAATATTACAGTAACAGTCTCTGTGCTGGGAATCTGTGTAACTACATAGAAACTCTTGTGGATCAGATGTATTCTCTGATATGGAGTACACAAGGCTTTCAGAGCACAAATGGTTTTCATGCTTGTTTTGTACTCAAGATGTAGAGACATAATGCAGGTTTACCAAAAGGTAGAACCCCAGCTGTTACGGAAACTATGATCCTTTGCCAGCTCACGTCACAAGTACTACATGGGCTGAGAATCTTTCTTTTTAACCACCCCGTTTGTTTGAATTTGAATATAAACCACCATTCATTACTATTTGCCACGTGCTTTATATTCTTTCTGCTGTCCAAGGTGCTGAATGGGGTGACCCCATGTCAAGAACAAATAAATCCTATATACCGACAAAATGTATTTATCTAAACTTTAATTACCAAGTTCGCACTTTAAGGGTTGTATCAACATAGCAGCTCAGATTTTGAAAACGTTTTTCTTAATATTTTAGGTATCATATTTATGTAAACAATTTTAACAATCTATCAGATATGTTTTCATGAAAAAAACTGATAACATTGGCTAGATATTTGGTGTCTGCGTGTTAACAGGTCAACCAGTTCCCACGGCTTTGTGGTCTATTAGATACATCGAGATAATTGCATTGATTAGTTTTGGTGGCTAAGACCAGTAATTAACCTTATCCTCTACAAATGAACGGTCAAATTATATTGGTCTTGTTAGGTGGTCTGGATGAGATACTTCACCCCATCCTCCAAGGTCATTGGTTGTAACATGTCATGTCATGTCAAGACATTGTTTAAATAATATACCAAAAAGAAAACAGACAACGATCTACTATAATTTGGATCTTCAGGTATTGACTACGGTTCTTTATAGCTCTGAATAATATTGTTAATTGAATGGTTAATTCAAACCGATTAGAACTTATCATATTTCATACTGATTACGGTACAGTAAATGGAAAACTTGTACTTTTTAACCTGAATTACATTTTAATTGGAGGGATTTAAAAACAAATTTTGTATAATATGATTTAGTATACTAGAGATTTATTTTCACAATTTGGAAACTAAAACTTAGCTTTGTATTTTGTTTTTAATAAACTGTAATGAAATCTAATGAATGTAACTTTCAATGGTTAGGAAAATATGAAACAGTGAGAGAAAGTTAAAGATGTAACTCATTTCGAAATCATAGGGATACATTTTATCCTTTTTCTTGGAAGATTTCAAACACTACTGGATTAACCCCTTAAGGACACATGACATGTGTGACATGTCATGATTCCCTTTTATTCCAGAAGTTTGGTCCTTAAGGGGTTTAACAAAAAAATGCTCATCAGTTCTGTGTACTAAATTGCATAATGATGTCCTTATGTAGATGGGTTTTTGTGATCAGTAAATCCCTCCCCCACAGTTCTGAAGATAACACTAACCCAATTTAGAACAGTATTTTATTATTTAAACAATACTATTCAAAATAGTTTCCCCCGAGCAAACAGATTTTTGTTTTTCCCATCTACAGATTGTTAAGAGTATAAATACAAGTAGATTGCGGCTACCTGAATAGTTTGGGTCTATATTCATTTATTGATGTTGTAACGCATAGGAATATGGAGATTGTGCATTGTGTAGAAATGAGCAATACTGACATTTAGTAGTGCATATTCAGTCAAATAATACGGTATAACTTTCCCAATTAAACTGTATACCATATCCCTATATCAATGCACTCTAACACTGCAAGAGCTTTACATATCTGACTATATGCCTAACCTTCTCGTTGCATCAGAATCTTTGCTTTCTAGAGCTCATAACCCTAATGAATAGCTGGGGTCACAAAATACAGTTTAAAAGATGAATGCCCTATGAATAAAATGAGGTTAGCAGCAGGCATGGACTGACTACTGGGGACATTAAAAAATGTTAGATGGGCCACAACAGTCACAGGCCGATTGGGGACATTCGGCGATCTCTTCAACTCACCCTGCACATCAAAGAAGACTATAACAAACAGCCACCAAGTTATAAATCATTTGGCCAACCTCAGTTTCTTCCCCACCCCCTACTGTTGTTTGTTGGCTGTGATTTAAAATAGTTCCAGAGACTTGTTCTGTTTTTTGCATATGCCTCTGATGATGAAGTTGTCAGCAGAACTGATATATGCTAATAAAGGCATATCTGATATTTATCAGCATATCACAAAATGCCCCAAGATTCTAATCTATGAGTTTTAATGTTAGTATACTAATTTCTTATGACTGTGGCCTTTATGCCCGTGCCTAACCATACAGGAAAATGGTACTCATGCTCTCTTAGGAAGTAACATACAACTCCTAACTCTTTTACCGTCTCTTGTAAAACATCACTCAGGTGGCTTTTGATGTGAACTTGTGTATTTGTGGTTGTAAATTATAGGCAACTATTTCAAGCAACATTGGTCACACTTCTGGAAATCGAGGCTCAGTTGACCTATGCTACGTCCCCTGGATAATCTCTTGTTCAACTTGTTGAAAGCACTGCTGAAAAATGTAAGCATAGATGGATGTGCAGAATACTGAACACATGGGGCTTTTTTTAGGTATAGAAAGCCCTGTTTAGCTTACTATGATATCACCTGGATGATTGAATGGGTTTGTACAAAAATATATACATTGGTAAGTAGATTGAGAAGATAATATCACACTGCTGTATTCCCATTAAAATAGAGTAGTCTGGAAGATGATGGTGGATTAGGATGTGATAACTGCTGTCTTCGTTAACGATCTTATTAATGGTTTTCGTCTGGGACTAGCGAAGACGTGACACTTTATCTTGACTAAAGGCACAATGGTTTCTTCTCTTGTTGCAAAATACTGTAAATCTGTTCCAATTTCCAAGCCGCCTCATTGCTTTGCAGTTGTAAAAACATTTATGAGATCCTTCAATTGCTTCCCAGCGTACTTCCCCATATTTAATTGCTTTTGCCACCTGAATGTCACTTGCTGTTTAAGATGACTCATTAACTGCTTCCTACAGGTGTCTGCGGCTACATTACCCGTTCATTTATGGAACTGTGTCATGGTGCAAGACATTTTTCCTTTAATCTGAAAGTGTTTGGCAGCAAAATGCAAATCAAATATCCACCTGAGCATTATATAGATGAAGATTTATTTATTTATTTATTTATTTGGGGGGGGGGGAGGATTGGGGATGCTATCGTAAAATTGCATTATTTACCATGTCTAGGCAAACCTTCTGACTATCTTAATTCTTAAATTGCACTTGCATCTCATGCAATGCCAAGTCTTAGAATTATATTTTATTGCACAATTCCTAAAGTTCCTAAAACTGTATTACAATGCTCACAAAATTCTAAATAATACAAATATGCAAAAAATACATAGAAAAGTGTCAGGATCATTGTCCTCTGATATAGCTGACAGATCGCTGATGAGGATTAAAAAAGTTTAAATAAACTGTCTAAATCATGGATATATTTGCTAACATTTTATTTTATTGAATAATAGTAATAAATAATAAGTAATAAGTAATAATAATAGTAAAATGTGTTTTTTCATATCTTGTCATAGACAGCAAAAAAGTCCATCCTAGTAAATTACTTTAGGTGTTTTGATAAATGTCACAATAATGGTTATATTATTATTATTATTATTATTATTATTATTATTGTTATTATTATTATTAATAAAAGTATTAGATATATAATGCCAACATATTTCACAGTGCTTTATAATCATAGGGTGGGGATATTTTACACCAATTTTTAAATAATTGTATCTTTAATTTAATTGTATATATTTTATCTAACACTGTTTTATTTTTTATTTTTTTTAAGATGGCATCTAATAATTATTGTTTTAGTTTACAACTAGTGGTAAATATATTTTATATATATATATATATATATATAAACAAAATACCAAAGCCAGGCACTCCTCCGTACTTCTAGTTTCCAAAATATTCTGGGCCTAGGTGCAATCCCGCGTTATATATATAGATAGGTAGTAAAGGGAGCACACTAGGTCTTGAAAATCGTGCAAAAGTATTTATTGCATTCCAAGAGAATACAACGCTGTGGTACAACAAATCAACGTTTCGACCCTGCTGGGTCTTTATCAAGATCACCTTGATAAAGACCCAGCAGGGTCGAAACGTTGATTTGTTGTACCACAGCGTTGTATTCTCTTGGAATGCAATAAATACTTTTGCACGATTTTCAAGACCTAGTGTGCTCCCTTTACTACCTATCTATATATATATATATATATATATATATTGTATTATTTTTAATGGCGTTATGATATCCACTTAAATGTGGTCCTTGTTCAATTGAGTTAAAACAGACCAATACATTTTACGTGCTTCTGTTGCTACAAGAATCTAATTGATGAGTTTGTGTTACATGTTCATCAATGGGACAATCTAAGGGTGAAATAGGCCTCTTGCCATAATTCTCCGACAAAGAAATGGAAGAACCAGTGTGTGTGTGTGTGTTGTTTTTTTTTTTTAACTGTCAGTCTAAGATCACTCAACCACACAGCCAATTCTAAATAATTCCATTCACTCTAAAGTTCTCTATACAGGCATTAGAAGACAACAGAGCTCTGAATGACTAAATCCTTTGGGTCATCCAAAAATTAGATCAAAGAAGCCCTCCGGAGGCTCCAGTCTATTGAAATGCAATTTCTTCTAAATCGCATTGTGGTATTTGAGTCTTTAAAGTACAGGCCACTGCAATTTTATTGTTGAGTGGCTACCGCAAATGAAAGAAACAAAGAAAATGTAAAGAGTGCCAACAGAGTAAAAGAAACACCATTTTCAGTTTAATTGCATTGAACAAAGAAAATAGGATACAAGGGCATCCAAGTGACAAAAGTAATTGGTGTAAAGGGGATTTCGGGGCTATTCAGTCTCGATAATACAGTTCATACTGACAGTATGATGGCTAAACTTGGACTCTAAGAGGAAAGTCCTCTATGCGGATAATTCTGTAAGCACTAAACAGACAGTTTGAGCTACCGAGTCACAACTGGCATCAGAAGGTAAGCTAAATGCAACGTTCAGTTAATAAGAAAATAACATGCCATAAGGTGTGATCATAGGATGCCTTTAATTACTAAAGCTAATCAGCTTCCAGACTGCTGGAGAAGACAAAAGACAGCAGATTATCAGGTAATTAGCAGTGTTCTATAATGTAAACTTGACTTAAATGTATATATATATATATATATTTAAATACTGTAATTAGGTTAATTAAATTATTACATTTGCACCAATTGTATTTAATACAGTGTTGAACTAGCTGTATTAAGAGCTGCCTAATATATTACGTTTTGTGTGGATTTTTAGAGCAATAATGACCTTTTATTTTGCGCTTCTAGAAATGTTGACAGGTTGAATATGGAATATTAAAGGAACCAGTAGTCTGCTGCCATGGGTTACCTGTGGAGAACTGTGACTTGGTCAGTCGGAACTCAAGTTCTACAAGATAAGTAACGTTAGGCTTACAGAGAGGTATAGGGTTAGGGGTGTGCTACACCATAGGGATTTAAAAAATTAAGGGTTAGGAGAGGATTAGCCAACATTAGGATTATGGAATGACTTGACGATTCCAGACACTTGTGGTTACAGATAGGGTGAGAAAACATTTAGGGTCAATTTTGTTATTACATTAAGAGTTAGGGTTAGTAAACAATTTGGGGTTAAGTACCAGTAATCCCTAACCTTTATTTTAATTTTCACCTGAACTGTACATTCTTTAAATCCTGATGCTGTAAAGCAACACTTAACTCTAAATCTCACTGTAATCCTAACTTGCAGGACCTTTCCAAGAAGCCCTCTTCTGCAGCAGGAACCGTAACTCAAGCATGAATATTAATACTCACAGTAACACACACACACTTCATTAACACTAATATATTGTAGCTTACTGTTATCACCAGTAAGTGTCCTTGGTTAAGAAATACAATATTTTAAAACTGTAATCTGAAGAATATGTTAGTGCTATATAAAATAAAGTTCTTAAAAGATCTGCTTTGGTAACCAACTTTAGCAATAGAAGTTCAACAGACAGTGCACAACAGTATTAAGGTGGCATAGTAGTAAATAATAATAATATAAATAATAATTCAAGGAATCATGTCTGGAATATTAGCGCAGCCATTTATCCGCGGCAATTTTCAATATTATTCCATAGACATGTAGAAGGTTATTTGCATTCAAAAAGATAACACATGTCAAAATAAAACTGACATCTAATCAATTACATTGTTTTGATGTCCCATTAACAGACAACGGCTAATGACTTTTAAGGATTTAGTTCTGTATTATTATATTGAACTCAATGGTAATGATATTCTTAACCTTGGAAGCAAGAGATTTCACCCTGAAATGAAACCCGGGACATTAATGCTTTCAAGGGGCAAACAGACCAGATTTACTCTTTAAATATTTATATTGGTATTGATTGAATAAATAGATAAGAATAAATTAATGTGTAAACACATTATCAGGTTAAATATCCACACAACCCTGTTACTTAATATGTAAAGTGTTTCTTTTTGTCCCATGAATAACTGACATTCAATAGAAACAAAACCGTTTCAGCTAAAATCACCTGGATTTGTTCATTAAGAAGACATCTGCCAATCCTTCCTTGTAACTGCTTTTAAAGACTGTAGGTGGCCGGAAAACATTTATATTCATTGTCTTTAAATAGGTTGTTCTGTGTTAACTACATGTAACTGGATAGTGTGCTACATCTTCTCCCTCATGCTAACCAAATACAAGGAATGCAACATTCCAAAGACCTGCATTACTCAGAAGACAGAAGAGCTTCTTTTTCAACTTTGCCACAAATGTATTGCTTTAACCCCTTAAGGGCACATGACATGTGTGACATGTCATGACTCCCTTTTATTCCAGAAGTTTGGTCCTTAAGGGGTTAAAGAACCTTTAATTATTATCAAGGATTTTTGATGATATTGTCTTATATTAAAGGGCAATCTGTTTACATATAAATTGATTATTCACTGATTTTTTTAATGTCACAGTAACATCATAGAATATGAATATACATGCATACGATTTGCAATGTGAGAGAATTTTAAGATAAAAACATAAGGTATGACTTTGGAGCATAGTAAAGGTAAATGAAAAAGCAAATACAATAGGAAATAATAGCATCTAAAAAGCAAAGATCAATGAACCACAGTTATAAGCAGATTAGGTGTTGTTGTAGGAATGTCCTCTAAGATAGCAGTGCAGCATGCTGAATGGCATCCCATGCCCCCACTCACGATTATCTTACCCCTTTATGAGGCACATCACAGTCCCACAGTGGGGTGGCCCTCTCCAGAATATGGCAAGGTCTGCAGTCATGCATTGGGAACAATACCTTGAGTCTTTACACAGCGGGAATCACAGTAATGCTGAAAAGGCAACATCTCTATGCTTTTCAGGCAAGCCGAGGAAACAATATTTTGGCCTATGTGTTTTGGGATAACCAGGTCCGAATGTTCACTTTGAACTTATCAATAGGCCCTCAAATCTTTTCTGGCCTACCTTGTCAAGCAGAGGACTTCACCAGATGAAAAACAGGACAGTGTGAATATTGAGGTAATTTACCTGTCGGTATAAAGTTTGGCGAGCTGTTTCTGCTGGCTAGTTCCACCCAAAAGTTGTCAAATGTATCATCAAGCTTCTCTATATTGCAGGGCCATGGTCCTTGGGACCTCAGTAAGGTCTTACGTTAGATACATAAGAGGCTCCTTACTGGACCCAAGGATGATAGGCACTGAATAACCCTCACCGGCAGGGGTTGGTCAGGGGCCAGGGCTCAATCGCAAATGCTCTATTTCTGGCAGGCTGGAGGCAGAGCGATCAGGCATATCTCTCACACCAGCACCACCAGGACTCTGAGTTCTCTAGTTCACTTCAGATGGGGAATAGAGGTTTCTAATTGTGGGATGCTGTGCCAAGAAGTAATGCTAGAGCTACTGTCACTTCAAAAAGGCGATTTGGGGAATACATTGCTCATTTAACATATAATATAAAAAAAAAAAAAATTCCCACATGTTTTTAACTACACAACATGGCTGTCAGCCCTGCCCATATTTATTTATTATTAATTAAATGGGCCTAACGTGTATATAAAAATAAATGAAGATGTTCCTTACAAGGGGTTTATTTTTATTTAGATATGTCATCTCCTCCATCCACTGACATAGATGATGGATTATGAGAGGTGTCAATGGAGCTCCAGGCCCATTCAGTAAGACAGACCCTTTACCTATTGCCAGCTGAGCCGACGACCCTCTGTTGTGCTTAACTAAAGCATCATTAGTGTCAAACTGTTCAGACGAGCATCTTTCTTTTAAAACTACTTCCTTGATGAAGTAAAAAAGAGTAATCTGCTATAGACTACAGGAAGTAAGGGCTGTAACACATTTACAGGTTAATTAACTAAAGTGAGAATTTGAGGTGAATCTCAAATTTAAGGTCAAAAAAGAAAACTGTGAAATTATCTAATTCTCTTATCCTTTCACTTCTGCTATTCTGGCCTTAAATCTGGAATTTACTTTGAAGTCTCACTGTAACAAGTAAGCTCTAATAACCTCTAAACCAGGAGTAGGCAACCTGCGTCACTCCAGATATTATGAAATACATTTCACCTGACGCTTTGCCAACTTTATGGCTTTAAGAACATTATTGAAGACATAGTCCACAAGATATAGAGTTCCCTACTCCTGCTCTAAGCCATAATCTAGGACAGGGGTGTTCAACCTTCGGCAACACAGATGTTGTTGGTTACATCTCCCCTGGTGATTAGTCAGCATTATGGATGTAAGAGCATTATGGGGGGTGTAGTCCACAACATCTGGAGTGCCAAAGGTTGCCTAGTCCTGCTCTAGGGTATACCTGTAATTAGGGCTGGTTCAAAGCCTTTTAGTGCCCTAAACAAGAGATGTGGAAACTACTATTCCAGAAGAAGCTGTGAACCATGTCTCCCATAATGCTTACCAATTCGTGGACTTGCCAAAATACACTGTTGGTTCCCGCTTCTTTATTAAAATGTAATGTGCCTGACAATGTAAGACTATTTTTATTGTTGCTGTTTTTTATTTTGGGGGAGGGGGAGGAGATGTTGCACTAGGTATCCACATTCTGCAGTTCACACCAAAGAAAAGGAATCATATTCAGTAATTATATAAGGCTTTATGCAAAAAAATTTTTTATCTCAGCCAATTCAACAGATGTCTTCCATCATGTTGCTTGGACGAGTGACCAGCCAGCATGCATAGTACTATGTGTAGCATATGAAAATGTCAGAATTTACATGAAATACCAGCGTAATGGCATAAAAAAAGAACATATTAATCGGTTAACAGGTGTGGAATTGGATATAACCAATACTCTAATCTTAGAGTTTCAATAAGTAAGTTAGATGTTAAATAACTAAACTCCATGACAATAACATAAAACCACCTAAAACTTGGCAAAGCCACTCTTTACCTATTTGAGTCTACAGTGCCTTTCGAAATCAACTTACGTAGAATTAATAGTACACCATAGGATATTCAACCAGAGCAGGATTAACCATAAGGCTACCCTAGGCAGCCACCTACGTCACAGGGATTAGACAGGGGCCCCAGAACCATGACTCTATGCATGTGTGTATATCTGTGCATATGTTGTCAATGTATATATCTGTGCATATGTGTGTGTATATGTGCATATGTGTCAGTGTGTGCATCTGTGTGTGAGTATATGTGCATGTCAGTCAATGTGTTTATCTGTGCATGCGTGTTAGTGTATAATTGGGCATGTGTACATATACGTGTATATGTGCATGGATGTCAGTGTGCATACCTGTGCATGTGTATCGGTGTGTTTATCTGTGCATATGTGTGTTTGTATATCAGTGTATCTGTTAATGTGTTTAAATCTGTGTCAGTGTGTATTTCTTGGAGTGAGCCTATGTGGGTACCTATGTGTGGTACTGTCTGTCTGCATCTTTGTGTGGCAGTGTCTGTGTGTTTCTGTGTGTGGCTATGTGCATCTGTTTATGTGAACACGTACCTGCATGCAAACACAACATCACACACAAACACACACCTGCATTCAAATACTAACACCACAAAAACACACCATTGCATCCAAACACCAACACTAGACTCAAATACACTCCTGTATTCTGACATCAGCTATTTAGACATATACACAAAAAAATCTACAGTTTACAAAGCTCCTTGAGAGTTGTACGGATCTTGTTTTTGGCCACTCCTGCTCCTATATTTTTCTTCACCAAGACCTCTCTACATTAGTTCCCCCACTAGCATGAGGCATAAATGTATGTTTAACTTTATTTTTCATGTAAGTATGAGAGAAAAAGTATACATGATTATCAATAAATCAATACAATTATATTAGTAGTGTACCATTTATCTTACATGTCATGTTGGTGCTTTCCTCTATGATTTTAACTCAGAAATGTATATTTTTCTTGAAGGCATAAGGATTGAATTTGCATTGTATTAGTTATGGGGATATTCATTTTATAGGATTGTTTTATTACCATAGCAAATGTATCAGTCATTTTGTGGCAGATGGTCAATACACTAAACAAGAAAACTATTTCCACACATGTTTAAACATAAGAATTTGTCTTAAAATTGATATAAACTTTTGCACTCTGTGTCAGTTTAGTTCTCTTTTAAGAAGTATTTAAAATGACTTACCATGCCCACACATGTAGATATGGCCACAGACGAATTTGTATGACCTCTGATAAATCCTTGATAGAAGCATTGATCCAAGTTCTGCTCCACATCTGCTGAAAATCCATCTTTATCAAAAATTTGCACAGCAAAATCTTTCGATACAACAGATGAAGACTGCAGTTCCAAATGAAGTTCCTGGCCGAACGCTGAGATTCTATAGTGTAGCGAAATCTTCGAACTTTTTGTTGATCTTCTTTTCCTGCTACTGTGCAAAGTATCATGCGAAATGTAAGCTCCATTGGAGTCCACTTCAATAGGTGTTACAAAGATATAATCTGAAATTGTATAATTAGATTGGTATTAATCACCAGTATCTACCTTCCTATCTAGTAACTTTTCTTTTTTTATTTTATAAAAATACCTATTTCAAGAGAAGAGAGTGTTAAAAGTCTAAAAAAGAAGCATTGGATTCAATCCACGTTGCACCCTGTGTCCCACAACATGCACCCTATGTCCTAATGCTTCTTTATAAGAAGCAAAGGATGCTGAGGAGAACATAAATACTGATAATGTCTTGGAGGTGGAGCAGAGCAAGAGGAGAAAGGAGACTTTCTTGCAAGATCAAAGGTAGGTTAACTACTCACCAACACACCAGCATTGTAAATAAATGTATTTATTTACAATGCTGGTGTGTTCCTTAAAGGAACACTATAGTGTTAGCAATACAAACCTGTATTCTGAACTTTACAGCATCCCTGTCCACATCCCCTGCCCCTACTCCCTTCCCCCATGTGCTATAAAATTAATGACTCACCTTTTTCCACTGCTGAGATGTCCTCGGCACTGCTCACCTCTCTGCCTCCCGCAATGTCATTGAGGCCTTTTCCATTGATGGTCCAATCCAGTGCTCCTAAAAGAGGAGCATTGGGAACCTAATGCCAACCATGTAATCAAGCTTCCCCATAGGAAAGCATTGGATTTAATGCTTTCCTATGAGTTGCCATGCCCTGTGATTGGGTTTTATTCAATCATTGCAGTTGAAATGACTCTAGTGACTGTCAGTATGACAGTCACTAGAGCAGTGTTTAACCCTGCAATGCAAACATTGCCCCTTCTGCAAAACGGCAAAGTTTATTTTCCAATGGTTACACATGCAGGTCCACTGCACCCATACCACTTCATTGAGACATTACTGTCCTTTTAAGTATTCTGCTTGAGTGACAGACTTAGAAGGGTGTCCTAATCAGCAGCAATTTTTACAAATCGTTGCCACCATAGCCCACTCTAAGAAATTAAAATGGGCTCAGGGTGCTCTAAGCACCAACCATTTTGCAATAGTGCAACGTTCTTATGGTAATTAGAGTGATGGCTTAAAATAACAAAGTAACAATCCTATTTGTCTGGGTCAAACCGTGAGACATAACCGATATATCCAGTTTCATTGCAGGGTTAATGTAGCAACCACAGAGCATATTATAGATACTATCATACTATTATATAATATATTAATATTACTGTTAGTAGTACATGTTACAGGTTATAATATGACATTAGTGTCATGACTGTTCTTGGAATCAATATATTCTCAGCATTCTTCCATTCACTGTGTCGGAACAAATTCCCCATGATGCAATTTAGCAACAATCCTAAGGCTTTCTAAGGTTAAGGATGTCTGGCGACCAGCTGCGGTGTTTAAAAGCTAGGCTCTAGACAATCTTTCTGTGAATTCTTCCCATCGAATGTCAAGTCTACAGCTTCACTGTCTAGAGAACAAAACTAAAGCTACATCCTGACATTTCTACAGTTTGACAATGATTCACTATTGTCACCCAAGGTCAACTTCTGGGAAACGTCATCAACCCTTTCAGTGCTTTATTCACATAATCCTGAAAGTGCCCCTTTAACATACCAACTAGATATTTTACTATATTTTAAGTTTGGCAACAGTAATTAATTTTAAAAATTGAAAGGTTATCGTGTCTGCAAATCCCTTAAAGGAAAGTTGTTTCTTGCATTATCAGGGCTTTTCGATCGGCTTGTCTCGAGTTGATAATGAACAGAGAAAATTTGACGGCAATGAAGATCCTCTGAACCACGCATAGGCAACTTTCGGCACTCCAGATGGTTTGGACTACACCTCCCATAATGCTTTGCCAGCATTATGGGTGTAAGAACATTATGGGAGATGAAGCCCAAAACATCTGGATTGCCAAAGGTTGCCTATCCCTGCTCTAAACCATGGACAAAGAGAGAAAAAGGTACATGCAGAATTTTTAGTTCAGAAACATAAAACATTGCCTATAACGTGTTAACCTTGATGTCATTTAAATTTATATTAATTAGTATTATATTAAATAATTATATTTATATGTATATTAAATATTTAGCAAATACCATTTAAAAACACAGTTTAGACAAGGCAAAGCCACATCAAACATTTCAAATGAGGAGAAGAAGCTTTGTCTATGCTGACTGCCAGGTGCAAAGGACAGATCTTATAGCAATGATTGACAGGAGGCTAAGGTGGCAACATCCAGTTGTAGAATAAAGAAGTATGGATTTTCCCATTTTAAATTTACTTTTCACACCTCACAAAAATATATTTATTAAATGTAGGGATATATAAACATAATATTAGAAAACCTAAAAAGTGTTTCCTTTTAATTCTACAGCAAAGATCAGAATATTTGTTGCATTGTATCTTTGAAGATCACTAAGCTACCATAAGTAATAGCTACTTAACATGAAGGTAAAATTAGGGGAAAGGTAAACAGAGTCTTTATCATAGCAGTATCAAACATACTACAGTAGACTTGCAATCACTGAAGACTATGTGCTTGGGGCAATATGAGATGATGTTTTTGTCTTGTTTTGGTGTACAGAAAGGGATATGTTAAACTGAAAGGAATCTCATTTTGTCTTTTATCATAGATTTGTAACCAGCAGGAGGCTGTAGTGATTATCCCTTCTCCAACTGGAGCTCCCAAATGGATAGAGGATTAAAAGGGAGATTTACAATGTAAAATCCAGTGTTTAAAACCTTAAACGCAGTGTTTGCCCGGGCAAGCTATTTAGAAAACTTGTTATGGCTTCTTTGTAAACATCTGCAATACACTCTACTGATGTTGCTGCCGTATCAGAGGTGGGAGAGACTTCTATTTGCACTACAAAGCAACCCCATGCAGGTCTTAAACAGAAACATCTCATCGGGGTACTCTTTACAGCTAAGAGAACCTTTGTGATACCAAGGCTGAATGACCACCATACGTGTAACATATTGCAGATTGTAACATGTATCTAAGAGATTTATAAATGTGTGGGTTCTTCAATTATGCTACTTTGTTAAATGAAAACTCAAGTCTAGATACAATTTTATTCTGTGCACTAGCAAGAATTTGATAAATATACATCCAACATGTTCGCAGTTTGGCAGAACCTTTAAAATTATATGCCAAGTTTTTCACAAGTCTTGGTGAAGTGTATTGGGGATTCAATTTTGGGGGGGAAAAAATTGGGGATTCTTGTGCATTTTACTTTGAACTGATTAAATAGTCTCCTTTGAGGGAAATAATCTGTGCAAAGACAGACACATTCTCATACACCTGCTAAAAACAAAACAAAATAACACACAGTTTCAAGCTTTATAGATTAGATTAAAATTATCATAACAATATGAAAACATCCGGCCATTCCACAGAGTGCTACTAGAGTAGTCTATGGCTTTGGCACTGAGGAACCTAGTTTGAGTTGCCAAACTGGTAAATGTATTAACTGCTACTGCACGTCAGTACACTTTACATGCACAGTTAGTGGACACAGAGCATGTCAGACACATGCACAATTACCTTGTTTGGTTCTGTTAAAGGGTCACCCCAGACCCCTAAACAATGTTAGCTTGCTGTAAAGCTTTATGTGTGAAGAGTGTGTTCTCTTTTTTTATTATGAAAAAATTGCTGGTTCCAATAGAAATTGGCACTTTTTTAAATTAACCTCGTAACACCCCCTTGGCTTTCAAGAAGTGACAGTTAATGTTACTTCCTGGTTTTGTTGGCTCAATGCAGCAATTGCCCATAGCACCTGACTTACAAAGACTTCTTATTGAGCTGTATTAGGAAGCCTGTGATTGGACAGCAACATAAAGTCTGGGTGGGGTTAGAAGGGGGGAGCTTGAAAAGGCAGTAGATAAGAGGACTGCAGGTTTTGCAAGCTGATTTTAGATATAATCCCAAAGAAAAATACATAATTAATGCATGTAAGGTTTCATTTGTGAGAGTAAACACAGATTTTTATTTATTTTGTATTTGGGCAGTGTCCCTTAACAGCAGCTCTGCACATACACACTCAAGCATTTGAATCTGGAACTCCCTGATTTGTACATTTTATTCTAGGTGTAGCTGCATGTTCTGATTCAATGCAGACAGTGCAAATCATTTGAGGCAGGTCACTCCATTTATTTTTGGATTAAAACCGCCACTCCCAGAACACATCTAAGTCTACGTACAATGAATAATGGCACTAGTGATAAGGGAGCTCTCTCGTTTAAGAAGATCAGTCCAGAGCACCCCACTGTTTCTAATGTAACAGAAGCAGGCAATGCTTTCAAGAACAGTTTGGGGTAATGTAATTCTTGAGAACACACTCAACATCATATTGACCAGGAGAATCGATTTCCTAACAGTTTTCAGCCAGTGCTCCTTTGCACAATTATATTTATTGCAATTTATGATGTAAATGTGTGTTTTAAGTTAAAGTCTCTTTAGTGTGTCTAATAAATTTATTTATTATATTGACAATCTAATTTCATATTAATGATTATGATATTAGTGACATGTAGTTTCCAGTGCTCTTGCCCTTGTTGGTTAAACAGCTGTTTTTTTATCACACCTTTCAAAAATCTTTGCACATTGATATTGCCTGTTGTGTCTTCTTTGGGAAGGTGATCTTATATCCCTACACCTCGGATGTGGCTGTTGTAAGATTAGTTGATTTCTCTTCCTATTAGCTCACCAATCTATGATGTTCCACCAATGTCCTATTTCTCTAGGGCAGGGGGCCTTAAAGCATGCCAACACTCCAGTAATGGAGAGTATCCCGTGAAAATGCCTAAATCCTACATTTTTGGTGTACCTTGAGAACTTTGTTGAGAACCACTTTGACACTGGAACAAGCCACTTTTAAAGGGACACTATAGTCACCCAGACCACTTCAGCTTATTGAAGTGGTATGGGTGCAATGTCACAGTCCCACTTAGTCCTGCAAAATAAATCATTGCAGTTTTTGAGAAACTGCAATGATTATAGTGCAGGACTAAGACTACCTCTCATGGCTGTCAATCAGACAGCTACTAGAGACACTTTCTGCTTTATAGGCAACTTTTGGTCGTCTAACTGATGTTGGGCATCCTCCCATTCTGCATGAGGATATCCAGCATCAGGAAATTCCCATATGTCAGCATTGCTTCAATACTTTCCTATGGGGAGTGCCTAATGCACTTAAGGCACTCCCCGTGCATGTGCTTAACCCCCTCTCCTCCCCTTTATCAGGAGGTGTAATCAGGTAAGTGTTACAAGGATTTTAACCCTTGCAGCACAGGGGGTAGGGGCTGGCACGAGGGAGAGGGGGGCTAGAGGGAACTATAGTGTAAGGAATTAAACTTCGTATTGCTTACACTATAGAATCACTTTAAAAACTGCAAACTCTTAAAATTCACATTTTACAGTGCTCTAAAGATATGCTGAGCTATTTTGCTGGTTGGCAATATGAATGTCAGCACATGCACTCCCCAATTTATTAATAGAATACCACCACGGTGATAACATGATAATGTTTGTAGACCAGGCATCTCAAACTCCAGCGCATCTAGACAGTGGGGTACCTACCAGGATCGCAGGGGTTTCAGCTGCGACTGGGTATGTCACTCCCGGCCGCAGCTGCGATCCTTGTGACCATGGGTCAATACAGCCCTTTCACTTGTAAGGGGCCCAGGCCACCTTAGGACCCGCAAGCCCGAGTCCCTTACATGCACACAGACTCCGTCAAGGAGATCTTTTGATCTTCTTCCCCTGGTCTATGCAGAGTTTGTGTAGCAGGAAGGGGAGGAGGCTGTGCCTTGCCGAGTACAGGCTTTCAGAGCATTGCCATGGTAACTACGGCAATGCTTGATTACACATGGTGCTGGGACTCGCAGAGGTGAAGGCAGAAAGCCTCTGCAGCACCACCGAACCACCAGGGAATATGCTGCCCCTCCCTGGATGCTGGTAGGAAACAGGGGGGGAGGGGGGAGTTGGGATATACTAAATACATTTCTTTTGAAAGTAAAAAATTAATATATTTAAAACAAAAAAGACGTTTTTTCAGTACCTTTCAGCCCCCACAGCCCCTATACTATCCAGCAAACATGCTCCCACACACACAATACATCACCACACACACAATGCATCCTTACACACACAATGAATTCCTACACACACCCTGCATCCCTACACACATACACAATGCATCCTTACATACACACACACAGTGCATCCCAGCACACACATACACAAAATGCATCCCTACATACACACACATACACACAATGCATTTCAACACACACACACACACACACACAATGCATCCCTACATACACACACACACACAAATACAATGCATCCCTACAAACGCACACACACACACACACACACACACTTAATAGACATGCCTTACGCACAAAGACACACACACAATTAATTCCTTTACACACACACAGAAACACACAATGCATCCTGTGCACACACACAGAAACAGACACTACTTACTTTACAGTAGTGGGGAGAGAATGACACATGGACAGGCTGGGATGGAGGGAGTGACACACATGGGGGGACTGAGATGGAGGGAATGACACAAATAGAGGGGCTGGGACGGAGGGAGTGACACACATGGAGGGGCTGGAACGTTGGGAATGACACACATGGGGGGGCTGGGATGGAAGCAATGACACACATGGTTGGGCTGGGGGGGAATTATATGGTTGAGAGAGGGGCCCAGGGCAATTTTCCCACTGCGTCACAGTGATTTCTAGACACGTCTCTGCATCCAGATGTTGCTGTTCTATAACTCCCATGCTTCTATGGCCATCTATTACATCCAAATAATTCTGGGAATTGTAAGCCGTCAGGGGGCCAGAGTTTTCAGATCCCTGCTGAATACCTTTGTAACCAACATTGTAATGCTGGGCTGCTGTGGCCTCCAAACCTCTTACACTACAATCCCCATTGTAATCAATCACCACCTGGTTCTAACATAGGATTACAGCTGATGGATGTTGGTAACGACGGGAGTTCCACATCTGGACAGCGTTGTGTTACTTGAATAAAATGTGTGGGGGGCTTTATAGTATATTGTCAGTGGAAAACTGTACAAAATGTCTAAATGTGATGCAGTCACCATGGCAACAAATAAAATATCCCGTTGGCATCTGTGGTGATTGCTTTATTTATAGAACTTTTCACTGCAACTCTCCACAATACTACAAGTTTTCCTCCGCCTGTTTCTCACAGGTACAGATCTAACTCCGTTCTGTAACACCGTTACCTCCTGTCAACACAGTACCATTTTATAGCTTAAAGGGGAATAAACTGCATGTCCGTTTTGCACCAAAAGAGCTACTGAGTTGAACTAGCAGTGGAGACCTATGTATGATTAGTAATACTACTCAACAACACATCAAGGGCTTTGCTCATGATAAAATAAATGAATAGCAGAGGTTCTCAAAACCCAGGAAGCAACATCTGCAGGAGCAGACACTTTCTTTGCAACCCTGAAAAGCCTTGCAGATAGCATGCTCTAGACCTGTCATTAATTCATTATATCACAGAGAGGGCTGGATTTTACAGCCCCGCTGTGGGGCCTAGTCATTAAACTTGACAGTAAATTAATCCTGTTAGCAAAGATCCCTGAAAGGGTTACACAGACAAAAACTGTGTTTGAGTAAAAAAAAAAATATATATATATATATATAAAGTTAAAAAATGCTTGTTTTTGATTAAAGAAATGTTTTAAATTAGTGAACCATCCAAAAGCTGAAAACATTAAGATAGACTTTTTTTTTTGTTAGTTTTGTTGGATTTTGTGTTGTGTTTGTTATTATTCAATTAAACAGAATAGTAAACTGTTTATAAACACAATGTCAAGATTAACAGTAATCAGAACAATTCTCCAATCTGCCTGACATGGGGAGGCCATTTAGTTTACATTTTAATTGAACAAGCAGATTAGACAGTGTTAAAGAGTATTTTTTTTTCAGTATTTACTCATAAAACAGAAATATATATTGCAGTTCTATCCGCTAAAATGTGAATTGCTGGAAATTAATTATTTTTTTTTTAAGTGAATTAAAATTTTAGGCTGATTTTTTTTAATTCATCCATCTTGACTTTACAACTGAAATTTTCTTTAAAGTCAATTTTAATTCCTAGCAATTAACACTCATATGAGTAGCCCTCTCAGCCTTCTCGGACCTCTCAATATATTTAAGGTGTGAGTTGTAAAGAATTCAAAGTGAACGTTTTACGCTAAAACAGACCAACTGGACACATAGCTTGGAAAATGTATCCAGTACTTCTATTTTGATCTACAATTTGAAATTCACTTTGGCAAATCACATTTTATTGACTATCTTTATCTGGTTTGTGCTTTTAAACATAAAGTTTTACCCCTCCGATATGTGTATATTTTTTCCATACAATTTTTATTTTTAGAACACAAAGTCTGGGAGTGTTTTTTTTACAATGGAGGTCATACATTTCCTGTGCACTATTCATCTCCTACATATGCTCCTTGCACAGGAAGTAAGCACAAACAGGTGAAATAGGGAAGTATCGATACATGGAAACTATTCTCCCTGTAACTGTTACCAAACTGGACTTTTTATACAATGGAATGGTCTGAGCAGATCAGTTCCACTGTTTAAATCCTAGGTTCTGATTGGCTGCTGACATCACATGGTCTGTGCAGACATTTTTTAACCAGCATTCAACAGCTGTCATGTCATTGTGCTTATAGTGATGTGATGAAATTTAAGATAAATACCTCCACATTGAAACTAAACTAGAAGTGGAAACTACAAGGTCAAATGCTAAAAAAATAGCATTCATCTGTTGGTAATATTGTTTTAATTTTGATTTATGGAAATAATATTTCGAGGGACAAAACCACTTTAACGACAGTTTCCCTTCAATATTTGACAATGGTTATTCAATATTTTGAGTGGATTTCTTGCGTTTGGCCGAGAAAATATGGATTTGTTGCGACATAAATAAAAATGCCGATTTGTGAACAGTAAAATCTTTAAATTATTGAACAAATGCATAGGTAATAAAAAGCAGCTGTATAAAACCCCAAGATCATACAAACAGATGTGACCATAAAAAATGTGAAATGATATGCAGAGTGACAAAAAAATCGAACAGAAAATGGTACCTTAGAGGGTTAAACTTTAACCCCTTAAGGACCAAACTTCTGGAATAAAAGGGGATCATGACATGTCACACATGTCATGTGTCCTTAAGGGGTTAAAGGAGGTTTTATACCTGTTATATTGTATACCTATATAATGGCCCTTATTTTATAGCCTTATGTTCAGTCATTTGTATTACAGCCAGGACTCTTTAATCTTTGGGTATGCACGAATATTTCATAGTGGTACCTACTGGAACCTATACCCCCTAAATAAAACAGTGACACATTTCAATATTTACCCTCTATTAAATTTGAACTAACATTTTATTTATATAGGGGTCTATCTGCTAAACAGTTAAATTAGCTGACTGCGTATTAATCACTTCCAAAAATGTATGCCAAAATTTCCGGTTTAAAAATTGTAAAAATTTTAAAAATTTTAAAAAAAAATTTACAACTATTTAATTTTAGCCTTTTCTTGCAATATGACTGTCAACGCACCGCAAATCGCTGTTTAGTGAAGAGATCCCTGATTTTTTTTATTTTAACAACAGTTCTACATAGTCAGTGAGCATGTTTCACAATAAATATATGTATACCACATGCACGGAAAATAATGTCAATGCGATGTACAAACCGTGATTTAAACCGCCAATTTCGCCATCACCGTTTAAGGATGCTGCGAATGACACACAATAGAGGCAGCAGAGTTGAAAAGTCTGAAAAAACAAAAACAAATAATAAATGTAGTGATAATAAAATAACTAAAACAATGCAATAAATTAATACATGTTAATATATATATATATATATATATATAATTTTAAATAACCTGCCTTGTCTAAGCATCCAATCCATAGGATTGTCAAAAATTGCATGGAGGTACACTTGAGTAACGTGACAGGTAAAGTCCACATAAACAGTACCAAGTAATCCATCTTCTGCAAGGAATGTGATATCATATCTGTTGCAAAAAGGACACAGACAGCATATCGTCAGCATGCTGAAATTGATGGCATTCTTGGATTCAAAGCCTTGAGTTTTCCTGTGTTTAGAGATACAGTGAATGCAATGTAACAAAGACAGACACAGAGGAGAGAGAGGGAATCTCAGTCATAGTGAAATCCCAGCTCCACAGCAGCATTAGTACAGACTACAATACGAACTAACTTCAAGCACAGATCTCATCTGCCTTCTCCTCCCCTCCTAGCCTTGTTAACGCCTATTTTTGTGACACTCCAGAAGTGCATTCCAGGATCAAAATGTGATAGAGGCTTGTGTCATTCAGAGCTTTTTGCTGCAGTTTTGGAGTGTTAACCCATTTTCTGCTGGAGAGGAAAGAGAAGTGGAAAATCCGCTTGTCCTGCAGAAAATTGTTAAAACAAAATGCCAATGAATCAATAAAACAAAAAAGTAAATAAAGGTATATTTTTTCTCGTGACACTCACCTGTACATATGCTCGGAATATAACTGCAAATGTACCAACTAAAACGTATAGTGAGAGGGGTTTCTACCGCCTCTCTGATGGTGAGCAATGGGCAGAATAAAAGGCTAACACATTTTCCCTGTATAGGTAATATATATTCATTATCACTGCACTGCATAGGGTTAATTTACATGTACAGAGGTCCATTAATGCTGCACTAAGAAACACAAAAGTGAGAAAATAACATTTTTCTAAATTATCTTCCTACATTTGCAACCCATCTGGCTAGAATGCTGTAAGCGTTCAACTAATAAGGCATTCATCACGTGTTTAACATATAATTTGAAAAACAATGGGGCACATTATTATAAATGTATATTTAAAATGAGCTTGTGAACTTGCAAATGGATTTTAAATATTACAGATGCCTGATATAATCTATGGTGAAATGGACCTCCAGTGACTGTATCGGTATTTTTATTTAGGTGTTTTTTTTTCTCAGTGGGTTGCTATGTATGTGAAACAGAAGTGGCGATAAGAGAAGACATCAGTAGTGCAGCACGCTGTAACAGAAGAAGAAAGAAGAGAGGACAGCAACAGTGTAGCACCCTGAAATAGAAGAGGGAGGAAGAGGAGAAAACCATCTCTGGATGTTAAATAATGGTGTACATGCATGTGGTTAGACACCCCTGTGTAATTGTCTTATATATTGTAAATCCCCCCCCCCCCCTTTCATAATATTGTAAAGCGCTGTGGAATTAGTTGTTGCTATAATAATAATAATAATAATAATATAATAGCTCAAAGGGATTATATAGGCAAGGAATGCAAAATTGTATTCCCAGTACTAAAGTACCCTATAGTTCCCCCCTCATTTGCGGCCCCCTCCCGCAGTGCTGAAAGGGTTAAAAACCCTTTTGTCACTTACCTGAATCCAGCACCGTCCCTCGGCGCTTGATCCCGTTGTACAGCCCTATGGAATTTGCAAGCACTATATGAATAATAAAATAATAATAATCAGGCTCTATCTTTGCACCTCCTCCCCCCAACGTCAACCGACTGTTAGACAGCCCCTAGAGGTGGAGTTAAGCCTGCAGTGTAATTATTGTAGTTTATCTAATTACAATTGCAGGGTTAAACTGACAAGGGCACTGCACGCAGACCACTTCAATGACGTGGTTTTGGTGCCTATAGTTTCTCTTTAACTTTGTGCGATTCCTTACTCTTGCAACCCACAAAATTGGAGAGTATATAGTGTAATACTGTTTAAAAAAAAAAAAAAATTGGTGCAGATATATACTCACATGACGTAGAGTGTAAGTGTGAGCACATATCTGCTCCATAAGGGTAACAAAATCCACAGCTTGATCCAATAGAAATAAATATTATACAATCAACGCTTAAATTATTATTATTTTATTATTTATATAGCGCCAGCAAATTCCTTAGCACTGTACAATGGGTGGACTAACAGATACGTAATTGTAACCAGACAAATGGACACAGGAACAGAGAGGGTTGAGGGCCCTCAATGAGCTTACATGCTAGAGGGAGTGGGGTATAGTGACACAAAAAGTATAAGTAGGGGTAATGAAATAGGTTGCTGAAAAAGTATTCACTGAGATCTTAGGTTATTTTTGACAGTTGCAGAAGAGGAGTCATGGGGGGCGGGAGGGGAGGGAGAATGAAAACAGCCAACAGTTTAAATTATATGCTATCCCGAAGAAGTGTGTTTTTAAAGATTGGATGAAAGTCTAATGGAGAAGGGAAGGGAGTTTCACAGAAAAGGTACAGCCCTGGAAAAGTCTTGGAGACGAGCATCAGATGGGGAGTACGGACAGAGGATAGACGTAGGTATCTTGACTTGTGTCTCTGACTGCCTCTCTGCAATTTCCCACTGGATGACTGCTCACTTAATCTCAACCTGTCCAAAACAGAACTTCTGGTCTTTCCTCCCTCAAGTGTTGCTACTCCCGTGTCCGTCTCCCTCTAAGTCAACGCCGCCACCATCACCTCTACCTTGCAGGCTCACTGCCTAGGTGTTCTCTTTGACTCTGACCTCTCCTTTACCCCTCATGTCCAGTTGATTGCCAAATTCTGCTGCTTCCATCTCAAAAACATAGCTAGCATCCGCCCCTATTTAACGCTACTAAGGTTCTGGTCCATGTCATTGTTCTTTCTCACCTTGACTACTGCAATCCCCTTCTCAGTGGTCTTATGTGTTCCCAGATTGCACCACTGCAATATATAATGAATGCAGTGGCGAGGTTCATTTTCCTGTCTGCCCGCACCTCCCACGCTTCCCCCCTCTGTCAGTCCCTACATTGGCTTCCAGTTAGATATAGAGCTCAATTTAAGATTCTGGTTCATGCTTACAAGTCCCTACATAATGCTGCTTCAACCTATCCTCCCTAATACACAAGTATGTCCCGTCGAGGCCCCTGTGCTCTGCCGAATAAATTAATATACTATATAAAAAAAAAAAACATTTTGTAATAAATTGTATATATTAAGGCTAACATAAATAAGAGGGTGAAATGCTGAATGACATCAGGTAGATATCCATGGTGACTGATAACTACATCGAAAAAATGACGCTACACTAAGAAATTACCTTGCTGCTTTCAGGTAGAAGATCAAATACAAACACACTAAATTAAGCACTTAATCTCCCACTACTCTTGGGTGGCAGCAATGGCTATAATATTTATCAGCCAAAATATATAGAACAAAATGCCCCCTCAAATTACCTGCACACTACCCCAAATCCCTATGCACATTTAACTAGCAGAAGGTTTTATGGACTGCCCATCAAAGCATAAACTCAACTGCCCCTTCAGGGCTTCTTTGTATGACAATGTCCATCTAAACAGAATATTGGAACCTTGCTCCATCAAGGCTGATGTTGCCTGCCTATGTTCATCTAAGCAGAACCTTGTTACTTCAATCCTTTTCTACTAAATGAAAAACTGGATAAGCGTTATTCTAAATTAAAAATGTATACACACAAAATTTTTGAAAGGTTTAAAAAAAGTGCCTTTATTTTCTTGGTTGTGAATTCTATTATAATTCACAGCTTTTGAGCCTATTCACCACTGATATGGAACTAATGGGTCGGTACAGTTTGGAAGGTTTAGAATGGTCCAGCCTATTCAGGTGAGCGTTTCCACTGCAAGTCAGACTTTCAGGGGCCATGCAGGGTTTAGAAAAAATGCCTAGCGTGTCATTTGTCATGAGCATTGACGTTTTCCTGTCCGCGTGAAATCAAACTGTAAGCTTTTCTTTCGTTTCTCAAGCCTTCTTATCTGTACAGATCTCAGCAGGGGCAGTTGTGGTACATGGACATTTAACATCTACCCTTGTTGACCTGTATATTCTGCTTTTAGAGTGCCCCCTCTCTAGTCCCTTAATGAACATCTGCGGAAACACCGTAATGCGCCCCTTTTGAGTGCAAACAATTGTAGCGCTAATCTTTATATATGTAACAATACTTCACTATGTGTTGCTAATTCTTTCATAGATGCACAGCTGTTACCCAAATCTGCATACATAAATTTAGGGAGTAGAAGTATTCTAATGCAATCATTCAGTGTGTACAAGCTTCTGAAATAAGTATTTAAAATCCTATTAAAAACAAGCTATTTCAGTATGATTCACAGTTTGCAGTACAAATAAATTAACACTATACGAGTAATAATGAGATCTAACACAGACCACACACAATCACGAGGCACAGGAGTTCATTTGAAGCCTTAGGTTCTATCAATCTAGAGGTTCTGACTCAGTGGATATGGTTGTCGCTGATTGTAGTGGAAGGAATTGGCACACACGGTAAATGAATAACAGAGACATCTACTGGTTTTGTTGGTGATGGACCCTTTAATCATTTTTAAATCCATTTTAGCCATGTCTAGCCTGTGGTATATAAGCCGACAATCCATAAACAGTTTTTGTTTTAGATTCCTATGAGTGACATATTGTTTACACTGGGGAAAAACTAATAAAGTTTATTAAAGGAATTACCTGCCGTAATGTAGTAAAGACATTTTAGACGTGTTTGTTTCTTTATTTCTTCTAAAGAAATCGCCCCAACTCTTGGAGCTAACAATCTAGTGCCATGCTATTTTTTTTTTTACATTTCACATATGCTCTATGAAGGTACATATTTCATACCTGGAGAGGGCTGTAGATATTTGAAATTACAAGATTTCGTTTCTGTAGCCTGAGGTGAAGAAAATTCCGTCTACACTTGCTCTTAAGGGAGCTTCCTGAACATTTAAGGCTTACTTTAGTTATCTGTAGCACTAGGATCTTCAGTCACCTTCACTGTCTAATAACCGCCTTTGTGTAGCCATTAAATGGACACTCCAGGCTAGAAATGGCACATTGTTTTTGTTTTTTTCTTTTAATTTTTTTTTATACATGGTATAGATTATGCAAAAACAACCAATCACAATCAATAAAATCTTTTTTTTTGTAACTTTAATTTAAAAAAAATAAATAAATTACATCTTTTGACTCCTCCAGGTGGTAGTTTGACCACGGTATCTTGTAATTGTGGTCTTTGGTGCCGAATCTCTTAAACACATTTAGTCCAGTACTGCAAAGGTTAAAGTGTGGGGGTTGGGCTGACAGGCTCTCCGTGCACAGGGCAGGGTTTTCTGTGACTTGTAGTTCAATTCTCAGCATTATTGAAAGGTGTTACTTAAACTACAAGTCACAGAAAGTGAGTGTAGCAGTCAGTGTGTGTCTGTGAGTGAGTGAAAGTGTGTGTGTGTCTTTCGTTGAGAATGGGGGTGTCAGTATGTGTATGTCATTTTATGTGTATCTGAGAGTGTGTGTCTGTCAGTGAAAGTGTGTGTTGGTTAAACAGTGTGTGCCAATGAATGTATGTGTGTGCCAATGACTGTGTATCTGTCAGTGAGTGTATATCAGTCCATGTATCAATGAGGGCATGTGTCTGTCAGTCAAAAAAGTGGCCTTGACACAAATTGGGGGGTCAAATTTAGATTTGCCCGAATTGAGTGGTGCCTAGGGCAGCACAAATCCAAAATACACCACTAAACTGTGCGATATATACACATACACAGGTATAGTAACTGCAAGAAGAAAGGACAAAGGAGGGAATGGGACAGAGGAAGTATGTTAGATATAGAATGTTGCAAAAAATATACAACATTGGACATACATACAGCTACTTATTTAGTATGAAGTCTATACATAATATATGTTCTATGTGACCTACATGAATCTGTCCACATAGAGATCACAAGAAACAAAAGTGTCAATTACTTGTGCTGTCAGTTACACTTACTCTTGCTATGTTTCTTTAGAGGTCCCACTGCATATGAGATGGTTGCTGACAAATTAGCATCCACGATTATAAGAGCCACACAAATAGGGCTGCTTGTGGAATTGTGTGTGGATGATATGTCACATTGTATGTTTGGTGGTGTTTGTGGTATTGCATGTGAGAGTCTGTTTGTTGGGTTGTGTGCGTGTATCTGGATGGTCATTGGTGTTGTGTTTGTGGGGACAGTGTGTGCGTTTGTGTGTGGGCAATTTGTATTATTTGCATGAGGGGAAGACTTATCCTGCAGCTCTGTGTATATTTAGCAGTATGGGTGGCTTCCCAGGGCAAGAGCTGTGATAGGTGCTGTGGACTGCTCTACTCCAGTGCTCAACTCCAGTCGCTGTGGGCTGTTCACAAGTGCTAGTGGGCTGTTCACAAGGGCTGTTCACAAGTGCTAGCAGGAAGATCTGAGATCACTTCCTCTAAGTGATGCAATGCATAAATTGAGGATTGTCCCTCACCGCCATCACCAATGATTTTATGGTTTTAAGTTACATATTAAAACTAGAGGTGGGCTTCTGTATTATAAAATAATAATTTTGAGACTACATAAGTAATTATGAGTGGCATTTTTAGTTGGATTTGGGGGAAACGACTAGAAGCATTTGTTGTGTTCAGCTATTCCAATTGCCTTTGTTTGATTAGTTCATTGCAAACAGATAAATGTCTGCAAATTTTGACAATAAACATGATTTTGAATAATTTTGATTACAACTCTAATTGTGTTTCTAATCAAAACAAAAAAAGATGAAAATATGCACTCAAATCAATGAAAAGTAATGTAAAATAGTGTAGTAGCCCTATGTTTATTTTTATTATTTTTATTATTATTACTATTACTACTAGCATTAATATAGCACCAACCTATAAAGCAGTGCTGGAATTTATAGATATCTGTATTGAAAAAAAAAAACATAAAAGTGATCAAACACACCAAACTCCAATGAGTCAATTTCCACTAGATTTTATATGCACCGCCAACATGTAAAATATATAAACTATAATTAAAGGGTCATTTAGGGTTATTTTGAGCACTATAACCACTAGAGTGGGCTGTAGTCATCATGGTGCCTAGAATCGTATGTTTTTACTTCTGTATTAGTGACATCAACCAGGGGCGTACCTGGAGCATTTGGCACCCGGGGCAGATCATATATCACCCCACACTTTAAAATGTAAAAAACACCCACACATTTAAAAAAAAAAAATTATTTAGCATTGAGCAGTGCTTGTGTGTTTGAATGTAAGCATGTTTTTGTATGTAGTATGTGCGAGTGAATGTAGGGGTGTGTTTGCATGTAGTGTTGGCATTTGAATGCAGGCATGCATTTTTGTGTAGTGTGTTTTTTTTAATATGTGGCGTGTTTTTATGTAGTGTTGATATTTGGATGCAGGGGTGTATTTGTGTGTAGTGTTGGCGAAATGCTGAGATGTATGCACATATACACATATACTCAAATATACACACACGCAGATACAAAGACACACAGATGCACACACTGGCACATACAGATACAAAGACACACAGTCATGCACAGATACCGAAAAACACTGACACACATACAGATAGAGACACACAGATACAAACACACATATAGATACAAACACACACACTTACAGACACACACTGACACACGTACAGATACACACATACAGATACACAGATACAAACACAGGCACAGATACACAGACACACATACAGATACACACATACAGACACACATACAGGTACACAGACACACAGGTATAAGTGTGTGTGTTTATTGTATGCAGTGTGTGTTTGTGTAGTGTATGTGTTTGTGTACTGTATGGAGTGTGTGTGTATAGTGTATGCAGTGTGGGTACATAGTGTGTGTAGTGTATGCAGTGTGTGTATAGTATGTATGCAGTGTGTGTAGTGCATGCAGAGTATGCAGTGTGTGTAGTGTATGCAGTGTGGGTGTGTAGTGAATACAGTGTGTGCATAGTATGTGTGCAGTGTGTGTGTGTAGTGTGTATGCAAGGTGTGTGTATAGTGTGTATGCAGTGTGTGTGTGTGTGTATAGTGTGTATACGGTGTTGTGTGTATAGCATGTATGCAGTGTGTGTGTGTGTATAGTGTGTATGCAGTATGTGTGTGTATAGTGTGTATGCAGTGTGTGTGTGTGTATAATGAGTGTATAGTGAGCAGTGTGTATTGTTTGTGTGTGCCCCTCCCTCCCCTCTGTGACCCTTACCTGTGTCCAGGGAGGGAACACACACTACATTCCCTGGTGGTCCAGTAACACAGTATGGTTGCCCAGTGAAGAGGGGCCCAGGAGTCTCCATGTTTGCTTCACAACAAGCAGCAGCATATCCTGTGTTCTTGCGACAAGCATCCATTGCATGCGGAGTGTGGCCATAGCAACGCGCTGCAACACTCTCACGGATCGTGAGAACAGAGGACATGCTGCAGCTGGATGTGAAGCATACGTGGAGAGTCCTGCAAGCGGCTCGGCCCCTTTACATATGAAAGTTCACCCCGGGCACATGGGGCGGACCGCTCCCTTCCACCCCCCCCCCCCCCCCCCCCATCCTCCTGTCTGAAGAGGGATTCTGTACCATAAGCACACTGACGATGATTGACAGGGAGCTAAGATTGAGGCCCCCAGTTGTAAGATGAAGAAATCTGGATTTCTGCATTTCATTTTTTGTTTCATACCTTACAAATGCATATTTGTTAAATATAGGAATACATTAAAATAACATTAAAAACCTGAGACGTGTCAGTTCCCATTTAAACAAAACCTATAGTTTTCACTGTGTATGCAGTTTTACTAAAATTATATTTGTAAAGTATACACTTGCATTATCCAGAGTAAAACATCATGCTTTCATATATTCAGAATTATCTGTCCAACAATATGTTTACTTTCATACTAACTGTGTTTTTCAACACTGTATATTTCAAAAAGAGAGAGAATGTGATAGCATAAAACCTTTCACATGTTATACAATACACCAATACTACAAAATAAAAATACAACTTATGAAAAAGCCATTAGTCTGTATTTAACAACTTACATGTTCAAGTTTCCGTACACCTAAAGTGGCCCCCAGTACACAGCATGTACAAGAGAAAGTGCACAATAGCATAGTTTACATGTTCAGTGTATGGTAAACAGATGAACACCATTAGGCCATAATTCACAACATAAGTGTTCCAGCACTGGTACACATACATGTAGTACATGCAGTGTAACTGAGAGAAAGGCTCCAGTAGAAAAAAACAATGAAGGATAAAATGACCTATTGGACTTGATAACTTTATTATTGTATTTTGTTTTACATGAATTGAAAAGAAAATTCTAAATGTGTAGCCAGGCATTTGCAAAGTTAAGCTACACTACAATTAGTTCTCTATGTTTAAGAGTGTAATCAGGGCAAGACACCTATGGAATTATTCAATGTACCTGGGATTTAACTCTAGCTTATTTTCTGTCCAACGATAGACCAGTAGTCCTCACAAGGCATTGTGAAGGTTATCATTTGTAACCAACATCAAAAATGCTTGCTATATGCAGAAAAACGCCAGAAAGATACTTAATGCATTGCTGTATAAAAAACAACAACACCCATTTAGACATTTTATATAAATGTTTTGAAATAAGTTAAACAAATGCTATTGATGGCTTCAGGGTATCTTCCCAGTCAACATGATCTCTACTGTAAACTTAAAGTATCTTAGATAGTGCCACGTTCAGAATGATTTTGCCTTAAAGGCAAATTACAAATAATCCATTGATTATAGTGCGGTTGTTTTGTTTTTTAAACCTAAGTAGAGCTTAATCTTTGAAACCTACAAAGTAAAATAAACAAATTATGCTTTATAGAGAAGTCTTAAGACATCTGCTAATGTACACGTTTGAGCAATAACCAAACTTTACCTAAATTACAGGATATTTTTAAGGGGGATCACTCTTAGTAGTTTGTACAAAATATTCACTAACAAAAACATGTGGCTATTAAAAAAGTGTAATGAATTACCTAAAATGTTGATCATTTTCATAAATTTCTGGGTTCTGTGGTATAAGATAATTTAGCAGGGTTATTTACTAAAATGAGAATTCAAAGTGAATTAAAAACCATAGAAAGACAACTGAAAGCATAGCTGGCTGAATGTTTCCAGCTTGGCTACTTTGACCTTAAATTTGAAACCCACTTTGAATTCACCTTGAATTCTCAAGTTAGTGAATAAGCCTGTCAATATATCATTGTTGCAATAACAGTCAACTTGCAATCTGAAATTTGAAAAACTGAATTAACTCCGTCTTGGGAGCCAAGTCCAGGATGTGACTTTGTGTGTCACCATATATCTGTATGTGTGTAGCAATTCGCAGTCTGTTTCACCCGTCCCAATATTAAGCAACTGGCAAAGTGGGCAATATGGAACTGCAAGAACTATAAAGCCACCATATGGCCATATGTTGGGACTAAATCCTCACATTTTGAACTGGCCCACCGGGATACCGGGAAATTTCCCGATGGGCCGTCGGCACCTGGGGCCAGGCAGACAGCTGGGTGTGCTGGCGGCCGCTGGGGGAGCTGTGCTGTCTCTGCTCCCCCGCCCTTGCGCGATAATTAATGAGATCGGGGACGGAATATGATGTCATATTCCAGCCCTGGTCTCATGAAGCTGCACGCCGGGGATCCTGTTTATATTTTAAACAGGATCTAACATGAGAGTATATCATTTGTAAAGATCTAAAACCATCTTTCTAAAAAACAAAGGCTGAAAAATATGTGCTGTAATAATAAGGAATGATACAGTAGAAAGACTGCAATAATAAACATATCAATACAAATATTGCATAAAGGGAAAAGGTTATGCAGACTTTCCATAATCTATAGACTTCTGAAGATGGTTTCATATCCCTGCTATGTCTAACCCCAGTTCAACAGCCCTGTTAATAAAAAATGGCTACCTTCCATACATTCTATTCTTGTTATAAAACAAAATCATAATAAAAACAAAATAAAAGATGTTTTTTCACATGATACAAGTTACAGTAGTGAATAAAAGGTAATGAAACAAGTACTTTAAAAGACACCCATTTAATGGCTCAAATGACTGATGCACCTTCTCCCATGTTCTTCAACCCAATCAAACCACTGGAATAAAAAAAAAAAAAAAATCTATTACAAGAATATTACTTTTTAGAAATACTTTTGCAGTTCATATCTTTCAAATCAGTCTCATGTCAAGAGAGTGATGTAATGTGATAGAAAATTATTTTGGACACCGTCTGGCCATCTGGAAGTTCTCCATAAATGGTTGAAAATGATGCAGCCCTCTGCCATATTGGAGGATAGCAGCTTCCAAATTCTACCTGAAGTCTTTGTAGGTGGCCGTAGGCTAGTTGAATATTATCCAAGAGAGGCACCTGGCTCTGTTGGAACTCTGCCAACGTTGTAACACTAAAATATTCTGACTATCACAAAATTGCAGAGTGCTTTTCTTTTAAAGAGATGTATGCATTGAAGGTTTTTTTTTTTTTTTTTTAAAAACCAGAAGCTCCCTCGTTTTTCTCTGCTCTGTAATGGAAACAGTTGGAATATTCGAATAAATTCAGTTTTTCTTGTTTAAAGCAAAACACAGCATGACATGAGCCAAATGTCATGTATATCATTCTTTGCCTATAATTAGACGGTAATATAACATAGTTCAAACAGTTACAAAATGCAAGTATTTATTTATTCTGTGTGTGAAGGCAGCACGAAGATAGTGCTGAGCTTATATCTCAGGTATACTTCGAGCACTTAAAAAAAGATCAACACACGGCATACAAGAAAACCAAGCCACGAACCAAAGTTGATGGCTCTGCAGAAGCAATCAGTGGAGTTCAGCCAAATATGAGCAGTGTTTGTTTTTTTTATTCTGCCAAGCCATGTTCTGTTTGCTTCTGGGAACATCCAAAGTAGGTAGTAGTCTACAGAAAGGTTTAGTCTACTTTAATGGAACTTTGATTGTACTTTCACAGATTAGAACACGTCTCTATAAATGTTGTGGTCTGCAAACAAAATCAATATTGGCGGGTAGTGAAGGGGATAATTTTATGCCAAAGTAGCCAACTTGAAAGCATACGTGACCTAGTTTTTCCATTATTTCTGACCATACATTTGAAATTTACTTTAAATTTACTTCAAACTCTCACTATAGTGAGACCTGTTGAGGCCTGACCTGTTCAGAAATTGCACTGGTTATTAACGTTTCAATTAGATAAATTACTGTTTAAGTAATTACAAGAGTCAAGAGAGTCAAGAAGTCAAGGACATGTGGGGGAATTTTATCAAAGTGTTCTGTTCTAAAAAGTGGTGCAAGAATGTCACCAGTGGAATATGACCGCTCGGTTCTACCGGTTTCCATAGTAATTGTTCTACTTTTGCTACGTTAAGCCAGTTTTAAGAAGATAAACTTTGATAACTCTCCATACCGTGCCAATTGTGACAGCCCTAAAACCATTCTATGGGGAAAATCATCTTTGGGTCACACCACGTATTCTAAAGTTAATGGAAATGTAAGATGACCATAAGCAACATACTAAGAAATAAGCGTATCTCAAGTGTAGACATTATAAAATCAGAGAATAGTTGTGTATTGTTACAACAAAAGAGTAATAAAATGTTGGGTTTGTTTTTTATAATATAAAGTTTCAATCTTTTTTTTCTATTGTTATGGAATCATTTATTGCATTCATATAAATAATAAGTACAATTTGAATTTTGTAAAATACAAGTTATAAAGTGATGTACTTTGTGTCTGCATTTCTAAAAGAAGTGATAGCAAAGAAAAAAAAAATGCATCGGTCAACAAATAGATTAATAAATTAAAATAAAATAAACTGAACTAAATATGCTCTTCTCCAAGTGTTTTGGCTGATTAAACTTGTGAGTGGCTGACTGTTAAGGATGACTTTTTCCAGATACGGTAACTTGGACTGAAAGGTTGGCCTCATTCTGCTATGAGGGGTTAGCCTGCTATTACCCCGGTCGAGCACCAGTCCGCGTTTTCAAATGTAGTTTTATTTTTCGCTTTGATAGTCCTATCTAACATGTCAATATATAGTTGACAGGTAGAGAAAATGCTTTCATTAAAGCACTTTTATTTGAGGTTTCTACCCAGTCCATATGAAATAAAAAGGATAGTTCCATGTGCAGCAATGAGAGCGAGGGAAGTGAGTGATCTATTTAATTGTGTAGTATCCTCTTCCGTGCTGCAGCTAAAATCATGTGGTTTATTTTGTGCATGGGTCCTCAAACTCCGGCCCCCCAGATGTTGTTGAACTACAACTCCCATGATTCTTTGAATTACATAGATAGCCAGAGAATCATGGGAGTTGTAGCTCAGCAACATCTGGGGGGCTGGAGTTTGAGGACCCATGATTTTGTGGTATGGTTTGAGTTTTCTGTTGTCACTCCCAGTATTGCCAGTAATTGGGAAAATGTGAATGGTTTTGCCTAATAGTTGTGTTAAGTAGTTTTCTACCTGTTTCCAAAATGCCCTTATTCCCCTGCACCCCCCTGAAGCATTGGTGTAGGCCTGCGATGTCCATCCCTTATTTTAGACAGTGTGCTAAATCTCTGAGACTTAGGTCGAACTGTTTTAGTGGAGAATAACATGCATGGTGTAATTTTTAGGTGCATTTCTTGATAGGCACCCATTGGAAGTAATTTGATCAGTTTGACTGTCATTGTTATGAGTGTTCATGTGTCAGTTTCAGGAAATGTCTTCTCCATTTCAATAAGCCCCGGTGTATGGTTCTGTAGTACAGGTTTCGTCTTATTTGTGAGTAGATTTAACTAATTGAAGAGTTTGGGAAAGGTACATGTGTAAGTGGGTAGTCTATTGGGTAATCTTAAAGGACCACTATAGGCACCCAGACCACTTCAGCTTAATGAAGTGGTATGGGTGCCAGGTCCAGCTATGATTAACAAATTTTTCTATAAACATAGCAGTTTCAGAGAAATCCAGCCTCTAGTGGCTGTCTCATTGACAGCCGCTAGAGGCGCTTCCGCGCTTCTCACTGTGATTTTCACAGTGAGAAGACGCCAGCGTCTATAGGAAAGCATTGAGAAATGCTTTCCTATGGACTGGCTGAATGCGCGCGCCGCTCCTGCTGCGCATGCGCATTCAGCTGAGGAGGCGGAGAGGAGGAGGAGAGTCCCCCGCCCGGCGCTGTAGAAAGAGGTATGTTAAACCCCTTCCTCCCCCTAGAGCCTGGCGGGAGGGGGACCCTGAGGGTGGGGGCACCCTCAGGGCACTATAGTGCCAGGAAAATTAGTATGTTTTCCTGGCACTATAGTGGTCCTTTAATCTTTTTAACTTAGGTGTGGGATGATTGTGGCTATCAAGGTTCAGATTTTGAATTATGTGAAAAAAGGGAACATTGAGGTCAGGGTATTTGTGTTTAATTTAGTGGAGTTTAAGTAGTATTTTTTTTTTTTTTGTATCTTAGATTGTTTATATCTTAGAATGTTAGTTTGGCCTGCAGTCTCCTAGAAGCAGTATGGATATTGGACCTTCCCTTCTTGGAAGAGCAGGTTTTGTAAGAAGGGTATACATTTTGTATATTGTCATTATTTTTTGTGCTCATATTTTCAAGATCTTCCACATTTGTTTGAAATTGTGTAATTAGCTCAGATTGTTGTGGGAGTTGCGCCTGTAGCTTAATGGAGAAGTCTTCGAGATCACTATGATGTTTTTCAAATCTGTTCAGTCTGGAGGAATTAGTGGCCACTCTATTTACAAGATCTCCTATTGTATGTTGCATTGAATCCGATTTCCATTCTAGTCTAAGCCGTAGGGAGGCAGTAATGCTGTCTGCAAGTGAGGCTACGTTATTATTTAGGATGTTTAATGTTAAAGGGACACTCCAGGCACCAAGACCACTTCTGCCCATTGGAGTGGTCTGGGTGCCAACTCCCACTACCCTTAACCCTGCAAGTGTAATTATTGCAGTTTTCATAGCACACGAAAAGTGTGCTATAGCGTCACTGGACGTCCTCACGCTATGTGAGGACCTCCAGCGTCTCTGAAATCCCCATAGGAAAGCATTGAAAGCATTTTTCAATGGTTTCCTATGGGGAGGTCTAATGCGCGTGCGCGGCATTGCCGCGCATGCGCATTAGGTCTCCCCCGCCGGCGACGATGACGCGTGCGCAATAGGTTTCCCCCGCCGGATGACGTCGGCGAGGGAGGAGCGTGGGCGGACCCTGACCCAGCGCCAAGGGACATCGGCGCTGGATACAGGTAAGTCATTGAAGAGGTTTTAACCCCTTCAGCAACTTGGGATGGGGGGTGGGAGGGAGAGGGGACCTATAGTACCAGGAAAACGGTTTGTTTTCCTGGCACTGGAGAGTCCCTTTAATAAGGTATCTGACGTGGTTAGAATTGGTGGTGTTAATGAGTTTTATCTTCTGTAGATACGTCTAGTGCTTTTGATAGAGCTTTAGAGTGTTTTGGGTGTTATTTGGTCCTGTTCTTCCCTGATTGAATGGACTTCACCATTATTAAGATAATAGTAATATTAAATTAGGCAGTTCTACTAACATTCTAGGTATCCGATGAGAACCCTGCAGCCTTAAAATCATGTGGGCATGAAGAGCTTTATTGAGGTGGTTAAGTGTTGTTATATGTTTTGTATTGAGCCAAAAGAGGTGACATGAATAAGTAGCAATACATTCTGCTCCAATTAAGCTCTAGATGAAGTTGTGAGCATAGCATTTTCTGGTTAGGGAGTTTAATTATATTCAGATTGATATAAGTCTGGAAGATATGTGATATTGTCAAATTGTAGCACAGTACACTGGGAGGACAACGTAAACATGTCAAAGAATCTGGACCTTGGTGGTCAAGTAGGCCTGGTGAGTGATAGGAATTAGGACCACCAGCAAATGAGAAAAACAAACAACATTAACTATAGTATTTACATATTAGGACAAATAGATCCAGATAGGAGTTCAGCTGCCCTTTGCTTTCATTCCTTTCCGCTGTGGGTTGTTGGAGGTGTTGAGATGTGGGGCCTTGTGATTATATGTGCCACAAGGTGGGTGACTTGCTATTTGCCACAGTGGGTTTAGGAGAGTGGCCTATCTTCAGCCAGCAGGACGTGGGTTGACTGGGTATGTGGGGATGCCTACAGCTGCGCTGGACCAGGTGATTGTGAGCCTGCTGATTCCTAGGCTTCTGGCTTCCATTGAGCTCCATTCTGAGCGGCCAAGGTGGCAGATGGTCTGCTTGGTGCAGTCCCAGACCAGAAACTCCGGGGGACTCCTTCATGTCTCATGTGCAATTACAGTTTATCTAGTTCTCACCACAAGCATTGTGTTTGGGGCTCGGGCTGGTAGTTAGAAGCCTGTGCAGTGGCTCGGTGTGGAGCTTCTTTACTCGAATCCACTTTTTCCTTTTATAATATTTCAAAGAAAAAGAAAGAAAGAACACCTGGACCGTACAGATGGGAATTAAAAACACGTGTAACACATATAGTCTATTAGTCTATGTGCATCCAAGAATATTTCTAGCTTGCAAATTCTACTCCTCCCACAGGACTATAAAAGTCAACAAGACTCCAAATACAGTGAACAGTTCCATAAAGTATCACATGTTACTCTGTCCTGACCTCTTTGTCATCTATTGCAATCATGATGAGAATGTTGAATTTTTATAGTGTGAAAAGAGAGTGGTCAGGTTACTTCAAACCTTTATATGCACTATAGTCATGAGGCCAATTAAATTTGAAGTGTTGGTCTGCAAATCGCTTACAGGTTCATCTAACTGAACAAGTTAACTAAAATTATACGAGTATTCATAGTAACAAAAAAATAGAATTAATTCTGAAATATTTAGAGTTAACCAATATATCAGAAGAATCAATTGATAAAGTGTCTCGACCAAGTATCTCACAGTACCTGTGAAAAGATCTTGAGACACTACACTAGATGCATGTTTCAATGCTACAAATCGGGAATATATTCATCTATGAATTGTATACTCTGTTTACAAGCTGACATTTTCCAGTGCAGTTTCTGTAAATGAAATACGAAGCAAAAAAGGTTCCACATTATATTCACTTTAAAAAAAATGTTTCCAATTAGAAGCTTGATATCAGTTTGCAGCAATAGTAGAAATAACGTAACAGGTTTTGCTCATAAAGTAATACTTTGGTAATGCAACTATTGCCTGTCTTATCAGAGGATACACTGACAGGGTTATTCAATAAAGTGAGAATTGAAAGTGAAGATTATGACCCTGCAGTATCACAGCTCAATTTTCTGCCATTTAGGCGTTAAATCACTTTGTTTATGCAGCCCTAGTCACAATTTAAAGAGAACTTCAATTTAAAGAGGAGGAGATAAACACATCTAAAGTAAGTCAACATCTGATTAGTAAGTAAGTCAACATCAGGTTGTGTCAGTCACAGCTAGGTGAGATATGGCCAGGGCAGCAAAGACAGACACAAAATGTATTTAACTACTAAATGGCAGGGAATTAAGCACTGAGACATCAGAGGCATGATCCATAGACGAAAACAGCTTCATTAAGATGAAGTTGTTTTGGTGACTATAGTGTCCCCCCGCAGGGGAAGCTCTTCTTGCGGCCGCTGGGGGAGCAGGCTCTTCTGTCTCTGCTCCACCTTCCTCGCGCGCTAGAAAGAGACCGGGGCCAGAATATGACGTCATATTCCGGCCCCGGTCTCATTCAGCTGCACGCGAGGGAGGGGGAGCAGAGACAGAACAGCCTGCTCCCCCAGCGGCCGCAAGAAGAGCTTCCCCTGCGGCAGACATCCAAGCTCTCCATGCGGCCGCAGGACACCCACATGTCTCCCCGGCCCTGGCTGAGACTGACTAAGAGGCAGATCAGGGGCAGAGACAGCTTGATTCAAACACAGCCCTGGCCAGTCAGCATCTCCTCATAGAGATGAATTGACTCAATGAATCTCTATGAGGAAAGTTCAGTGTCTGCATGCAGAGGAAGGAGATACTGAATGTTTGGATGCATTTTAGGCATCCATGACCCAGGAAGTATCTCTAACAGTCATCTAAGGAGTGGCCAGTGAAGTTATCACTAGGCTGTAATGTAAACACTGCATTTTCTCTGAAAAGACTGTGCTTACAGCAAAAAGCCTGACGGTAATGATTCTACTCACCAGAACAAATTCAATAAGCTGTAGTTGCTCTGGTGACTACAGTGTCCCTTTAACTCCAATCATCTATATTTTGGCACCATGGACTGAACTCCAAGTCAATGGCTCAACTATTGCTTTGCTTCTTTTATGACACCATGACAAATTGTTTGTTTCATGACATCATGACAAATAGTATTGACATCAGCAGAGGGATTTCCCAGCTCACACAGTACAGAGCACTCTGCGAACACTATCTAATGTGCGATATGCAGAGCTCACTTGGAGTCTTGCATACCACTCATCGGCCACTAAATATGGCCCCAACATAAAAGAAACCCCCAAGTATCCGTTGAGACCTGTGTCTCCCAGGTGCAAGCAGGGATTTAACCCTGTTCACACCAAAACTGATGGACATCCCATGCCGTATTAATGGCGTTAAATCCACTATTTTTGGACGGCATACAGTGTCCTAACATTGTTAAGAAGTTAAAAATCCATCACACCCACGACCAATCTTCCCCATTTGTGTTCTGTACCAGATGTTGATGTTTGTCACTGATATATTTGAGTTTGATAACCACCACCAATGCAGAAATTAGAAAAACAGAATCAGTAATTTCCAGAATGATTTATTTAAAAGTTTTGACAATGAAAACATTTGAATCCCAAATGTGCTGCTGTTCTTAAATTTTCTGCCAATATTTGCAATAATTTAGCCTGGAGAAATGTTAACTCCAATACATTACTTGAGTTCTTGTTGGCAGCGTATGAACTGTTTTGAAATCATTTCGCTATTATTTAAATTAAACTACAAAAGAAAGTTATCATTCTGGGAGGTCATTATGTGAAGTATTCACCAACTATGTTCAAGTCAATATATGAAATCCTTCTCTTCAAAGTAACGCGGTATTTCTTTATGTTTAGGTTTGTTTTACTTTATGTACTAGTTAGTTTTCTGACATTCACCAACATTGGAGAACTAAGCAGGACAATCGTTTATTGTATTTCATATATTTTATGTCTCTGCATTTTTGTTTTAGTCACTTATTTCACATAATTTCAAACTATATTAAATAATAATTATACCCTATCTGCCATTACAAGCATACATCCTTATTACTTTATTATATAATTTTATTGCAACTCTTAAAGCACTATGATTGTAAAGTGTGACCTTTTAAAAGATTACTAAGAGCACCATAACCACTACAGTGCCCCATATTGATTAGGGAGCAAGGAGTGCCCCGATGCCCCCATTGAAGTGGTCAAACTGCTCTAAAACTTTTTTACCTGGGGTCTGCCGTGTTTTCCTCCCATGTCTGAGCTTGGCCAAGCATCACAGGGCTTAGCTCAATGACTGAGAGAGATTAGTTGACACTCCCAGTCAACGAGCTATCCCTGCACTACAGGGCTTAGCTAAGGAGGGCAACAGGAAGCTCCTATGCAGTAGCTTCCTGCTTAATGGCCGAAACAGTGGAGGTGGGGAAATGTGTGAAGTCAGACCACAGTTAAAATGTCAAACCATTCTCGAAAAGTGGGGTCCAAGACCATACTGGCACCATAATCATTACAGTGCATTGTAGTGGTTATGGTACTTGGAGAGTTCATTTAACCACTTTATAAAACTTTTTTATGGTACTAGACAATTAGAGAAATTAGAAACAGGTATAGCTTATCTTGTCTGTTCTCCTCACTTCCCTATTTAAAGAATAGTGGGGTTTTTTGATCCATTAAAATTAATTGTTTTTTCAGTGATTTTCTGACTCCAAAAAAAGTCAATTAAAAACAGATACAGTTATGGCATAACACATATATACTATATATCTTTTTTTTATTATTATTAATATTTTTACTTTTAGAGTGTCTATCTTTTCCATGAAATCATACCTGCATCATATATTTGTATTTGTCAGTCATGTGTACAGAAGTCAGACGAGGTGTAGTTTCACTCCATGTGAAATAAGGGTTAAATCAAACAGACTTCTTACAACAGCACAGGTTTCGGCAAGAATTGTGGAGAAGTGTAAAGTGAGTAACCTTCAGATTTAAAGTTAATTCTTCTCTAAACAAAACTTCAAAAGTGATAGGAAAATGGTATCTAGTGCACTCAAGAGAAATAATGCAGTCTAAGGCAAATGGTTATTTGACATAAAAGACGAGGAGCTAGTCATCTTTTGTCCCTCTGTAATTGCATCGAAATGCATAAAAATGACAATGTCTCACTAATCCTCAGTACAAAAGGATATGCTTGATGCTGGTAATAAAATGGTTTTCAAGGAAGCAAAGGAAGGATATACACACAAATAGCAAAGTTTACCGTTCAAGCGATCAGCGGTATATACAATACCTATATTGAGGTATTTCATCATAGAATCAAACAAACCAGAATATAATCTGAACGTTTATCTTTCTAGCAAATGCTTATTACAGTGGTAAATAAAAGGCTTAGGGTGAACTTTTGAGCTGATCGTATTTACTGATAAATATATTATTTATTAACTATTATAAGAAATCACTATTGTTAGTTTTTCAAGAAAAAAAAAAGATTAAGAACAACAGCGCATTGTTCAACACAAATATACATCCCAAATCCCAATTCTAGCTGACCTGTTCTCTTTCAGATATAGCCAACATTCAGAACATATGCTACCGCTAAGGATTCTGGGAAGGAACAAACGTCAGACGTCCACAATGGTTATTTTTAAAAATTCTGATGTTTGCAAGTTCATGGTTTGCACAAATATTGTTGGCAACAAAACAACTCTGGAAGGAATTCTATTTAAACTTATATTATAGTTTTTGTCTGAATTTATGACATGTGTACATTATTCTGGGTTGGGTAGAAGCAGGTAGCTTCACAGTTTATATTTGTAATTGTAAAAAAATAAAAAATAAAAAGTAATTATAGTGCTTAGAGTAATCCATTTTTGTGTAGCATTTGTGTTTGGATTAAAACCATACAAATGCTCTTTCCTATGGATCTCACGTAAAATGCCCAAACTATTCCCTGAAATAATAATGATCTATATACTTTGTTCCCTTTACCAAAGGGTGATGCAAGATACAAATTCTCAGACTCATTCTCAGACTTCTCAAATACATTCTCAAGTTGGAAGTACAAGGTGAACAAAAAGGCAGCTGATGAATTGATGTTACCATTATCCGACCTAATGGTAATTCTTTTCGGAACCTTAGAAGAATGAGATGGGGAGCAGCCCATGCTGGGAAGAGAAGGCATGACCCTGAGGTTTGAATAAGTTCTGCAGGTGGCACCATAAGTAAATGAGCCATCACAAATTATTGAGTTATAGTCTGCCTTTCCATGCCATTGTTCATGCAAACAAATCTTTTAGACCACATCATAAAAAATGGACAAGCTCGATTTTTACATGTTTTTACAGTTACACATGTAGCTTTAAACACGGTCATTTGAGATGTCAAAAAAGATTGCACGCCTGTTTGTCAACAAAGAATTCATGTGGTCAACTCTCTGTTGGTGATACATTATAAGAAAAGATTTTGAGCAGAGACAGAAACAACACAGATATTTAGAAAACTGATAACATTATATACAAAAAGCCTCTTGAAGGACACATCTTGAAATTTAAATGTTAGACCACTTGAGATATCTAGGGGTTTGGACATTTTGAAGAAGCTTGCCCACAAGTATTTAGATAATTCTAAAATTTCTCATTAAGACATGTATTTTTAACTGCCTGCATTCTAGTCAAACTCTTCAAGGGTATAATTGATCTCCACCATCCATGTGTCTTGAAGAAGATTCATCCAACATCTTCACTGATGAATGAGGTTTTCCTGAAAGAGCAATATCTAACCATAAAGTTCAAATATATCCAATACAGAGTTGATAGTGAACTAGGTTAATATAAAAAGCGGACTTAAACACTGATTTATCAAAGTGTTTGGTTGTAAACATTAGTCTTAAGTAGTAAAAGTGGGGTAATCACCACCCTGGAAACAAACTTCATTACATTGGTGACTGCTCCCCTTTTTGATTTTTACACCAATTTTTTTTTTTAATGGAATATTTTGATAAATCTCCTTCATTAAAAATAATACTTTTTAAATTGCATAATTTAATTGAACACCCGTCTGAAACCTGACACAAGAATATTAACTCTGAAATAGAACTTTTCACTAAACAAACATGAAGACATTATTGATTAAACCGAGAATTGTGGAGAACCCAGAAGCAAATTGCAGATTAAAAACCAAAATTACCCAGCTAGAAAAAAAAAATACTTTTCTTTCTTTTTTTTTGTTTTTTGGAGATTTTTTCCAGTTTAGCTTCTTAGCCTCAAATTCTAACTCTGCATGGGGAAGGTTGTTTAAAAAATGCACACTTTAGTACACAGCATAAATTAATAGAGCAATTGTTAAATAAGATTAATATTTGCATTTTAATTGCATTTGTTATTTTGGGAATACATTTTTGTTTTATTGTTCTCTGTGCCACGTCTAAAACAAATTACAAATTTTAGCAATATATACCAAATGAACGAGTTTCAGGAAGATGATGTCAGGGGTATCCTTGAATGCAGAAAGAGCTCAATTGGATGAGGAACATTTGTTGATAAAATGATTGAACATATTTTTAAAATGTATTTAACATCTCTGAACCCAAACCCTCGAGAAAATGATCTGAGTCGGAGTTAGCAAAACTAAAATATACATGTAATTTGGGGTCTACATCATGTACAACAATTCTCTTTATGTCAATGTTATGGATCCTGAGTGACCTTGTATGCCAGAGGATGGTCAAAGTCCTTGATTTTTCTACAAAAATGTTTTTTTTAGAGATATATGTTTTTCAGTTTATTAATTTTTTTTAAACTGTATAATGCATTATCTATGTTAACATGGGTGCTACATTGATCTTGCTATTTATTTTTAATTAAACAAAATGAATATTTGATTGGTATAACCGTGGATACCATAGAAATTATAGTGTGTGCAGGACACAATAGCAATTTAGATGTTTGCTATTGAAATGTTTGAAACTGTATAATGAGACTGAAAGTAATTCTGCCCAAGTCCTATGCATAGCAAGTTTATTTCTCAGTTTTCGTTGCAAGAAATGTCAAGATGTTAAGACAATCTGCCATCAGACATTTTTATAATGATACATATATATATGAGGCCAATATATATATATATATATATATATATATATATATAATCTATCATTAAAATATACAAAACATATCTTTATGAGACACACCAAAAATATGGAGCTGCGAGAAAAGAGTGACATTAGGATAGAAAAAAGGAACAGAATAGGGATAGTTGGGAGCTATGGGTTAATTAGATCTGTGTAATGGCAGCATGGGATATTCCTTTAATCTAATGGGACACTTTAACGTGAGCAGCTTTGTTGGTCAAGTGCAAACTTTTATGAAGTCTGTCCAGTTTCAACAAATTCCATACTTTTCAGTTTAGGGTTCAGGAAGTGGCACATCCAATGAATTAGCTTGAATGTATTTGCAAAATCTACAGGAGCCTTGAAGGGTAAAGGTTTTCCCTTTATAGTTAGGGATTAAATGTGACATGGGGTTGTTTAGACTTTGATACATTTATACATCTTGGCTTATCTAGAGAGGTTATGGTTGACGTTAGATTATTAAGCCATTGTGAGTTTTGTTTGTTTTCTACAGATATTGCTCAGAAATTCACATTTTATATATTACATCCCTAAAACTGTATAACTCTAGGAGGTCTGCTGATGGCAAGGGTTAATGGGTCCCTCGAAGGTACTTTGGGCCTTTAGATAGCAGCAAGTACTAGAATTGTAATGTAATGGACTTTGACCTATCCCTCCAACACCTCTATATAGTGTAAACTGACACTGAATGTCGAGGTGTTTCATTGAGCTCTCTGCTTGCCTATAAAAAGTGTTTTTGCAAAGAATGAATAGAATGTCAATAAATATGTATTATCATTGGCAAAAAGACAATTGTTATATATGATGTAGACACCAAATTACATGTATAGTTTATTGAAAGCTATTTTGAGTGCAGTTTTCCACATAACAGAGAATCTTTATCAGAGCATAGACTTCATCTTTATCAGAGCATAGACTTCAATGCAAGGCACTGTTGCGTGCCGGGAGTAGATTTATTGAGCCTCCTAATTAGTTAATCCAGGTGAGGTTATTAAGGTGAGTGAATACATTAGTGGCTAGGGAGGCCACTAGAGGAGAAAATCATTAAGTTCACTTAAAGGGCCCGTAATAAACTCAAAAGTCTTACATGTCAGTTTTGAAACCTGACACAGTTCTTCTTCACCCTCAATCTAGAGTCCTGTCTCTTATTGGGGGTAACCAGCTATATCACTACAAGGGATTGCTATGCTCTGCATGCTCCTCTGGATAATCACTTCTAAGCTCTTTTAAAAGCTTGTTCCTGTTTCCCTCTCTTGGAGGAGAAGTTCACCCACTGGAGCCTGGAGCCTAGTTGTAGGTCCAGGGTGGGTAGAAGACGGCGAGACCCCAACCAAGCTACAGCGGTTCATGGGGTCTGCGGTGGTTGTGGTGTCTGGTGAAGCGCTTGGAGCCCTCTGGAAGCGCTAGGAGCATCCAGTAACGGAGGTACCCAGTCAGGGTGCCAGGCGGTCCATTACATATACATAATGGTATTAGGGGAAATACTGTCAACTGGATTCAAGAGTTGTGAACACACAGTAACACATGTGCTTGAATAAGCAGACTTAAAGGAGACACTGAAAGCACAAAAAAACTGTTTTAGCTTAATTAAGCCATTTTGGTGTATATATTAAGTCTCTGCAGTTTCACTGCAAAATTCTCTGCCATTTAGGAGGTAAACCACTTTTGGTTTCTGCTTATGCAGTCCTAGCCACACCTCCTCTGGCTGTGACTCACACAGCCTGCATGAAAAAAAATGGTTTCACTTTCAATCAGATCACACACAGCACAATGTGTTCACTTTAGAAGATATGCTCTTGAACTTGAAATGTAATTAAACTTTAATCACACACAGGAGGATGATGTCAGTTCAAGTAAGTTATTAGCAGAGAAGGACATAGGATATTCTAAACTAAACACACTGAGCAATTAGGGAAGTTGCAAAATTTAGAATCTTTATCAGGCTACCAACCCCATGCAACAAATATATACACTGAATGCATGACAGAATATTTCTACTCAACCACTAACCATTGGCGATTGAAAATGCATCCCTGGCAAGTGTGTCATGGACCCACATGGCTTGCCGTCGCAAGTAATTTTTAGACCTAATAGCATGGAACATTTTGAAGCCTACTGAATGTGTTATGACATAATATACAGAGGTCATATTGTATGTAATCTGCTATTGTAAAACAATATAATACTGTTTGATGACAGCCTTCCTTTGACATTTCAAGCCGCTATGCCAATACGTTACATTAAAGTCAGGTAAAATCTTATAAAAACTTCCGAAGGGGAGATTTATTCTCTTATTCTCTTATCTTATCATGCTTTCCAACTCTGAGAAAACAATATCAGCTCATGAATTATCTTAATGCAGCTGCCTTTGTTCACTGACATTGGGGCATAACACATTTAAAAGATCTGTAACTAAGAGGATATAATCTAAACAAGAGAAAAACAAAGACGTATTTCTTTATCGCCAAAGGTAAGCAGTGCAGTGCAATTCTGGTAAACCCTTTATAAAGCAAATATCACAAAGTGGATAATCTATGCGTAGAGAGACATGTGGGAACTTCTTAGTGAGTATACAAATACTATTACTTAACTTATATTAAATGAAGGCTCTGAACAAAACTATCTTAAAGCATAATATTACATTTTTTTTGACAACTCTATTAACATTTTGTGTCATCATTTTACATTGTTTTCTCTTCAGCACAGGATATCACCATAGTATAAGTATATTCGCAATGACAAAGCGTTTAGGCCCTGGATAGCATAGACACATTTCCGTAACCGTGTGCTTACTACTTTTTGCTCAAAATAATACAAAACTTCTTTACGCTTAAAGGGCGTTTGTGGTCTTTGTTCGCTGTCTGGTGTCTAGTAAATATTTTGCGTGCGTGTTATTCTGTGTTTGTCTACAGGTGTCAATGGTTGCATTGGTTACATTAGGTCTTGCCTTTGCAGACATGGTTCATATCCCTAACAGTGGGTTGGGTCCTCGTCACTTAGTTTCAGGTACAGGTACTTAGTTTCAAGTTTAGTCATGGACTGGTTAATCTTCCCTTTCAGTCTTTGTGCCAATGTTGTGTATCACGGCTGCAAAGTTATACAAGTTGAGGGAGCGGTAAACTGTGAATTACACAGAAAGAGGTCAGGGTAAGGGGGAGGTCAATGATAGGAGGGAAACAGCTGGAGAGGAGAAAATAGGAGAAGAGAGGGAGGCAAATGGTAGAGAAGAATTGAGGAGAGTTTATGTTTGTAGCTGCCTTCCTCCATCACCCCGCCGCGATGGTTCCACCAGAACTTCCATGTCGCCATGGTTAGTGTACAAAAGAATCTCCTAGGGATGGTGATCTGGTGTTTTGGAATAGGTATAATATATGTGGTAAGACATTCATCTTAACCGCGTTGATCCGCCTGAACCACGAGAAGTATTGAGGGATCCAACGTTGCATGTCTTTTTGGAGTAGGTCTAGTAAGGGAAGATAGTTAAGCCGGTACAGCTGGGTGAGATCTCGTGTCAGCAAAGTGCCCAGGTGTCTCAGTTTATCCGTGCACCACTTGAAGGGGAACTCCACCTGCAGGAGTGCAGCAGAAGCTGGGTCTTGTGACAGGTGGAGCGCCTCTGATTTGTCCATGTTCAATTTCAGGTTGGAGACCTGACCGAAGTACCTAAAAGCCTCCAGCAGGTTTGGTATGGAGGCTCTGGGTTGCTCTAGGAAGAAGAGCATATCATCCGCATGTGCTGTGACGCAATGCTTTCCCCCACCCGAGGTGAACCCCTTAATACCCCCGTCCCACCTGACCACCTCCAGAAAAGGTTCAAGAGAGAGGGCAAACAGAAGGGGGGGCAGAGGGCACCCCTGGTAGGTCCCATTTCGAATAGGCAATGGTGCAGTTAATGCTCCGTTGACGCGGATTTGGGCCGTGGGGTCGTGTATAGGGAAACACCTGATCAGGGCGGATGAGACCCGGTAGGACCCTCGATAATCGGATGGGCCATTGTTTTTGTGAACAATTTAAGGTCCACATTCAAGAGCGAGATGGGCTGATAGCTCTAGCAACTAGCTGGACCCTTACCCTCTTTTGGTATGATTGTCACCACCACAGCCAGGGAGACCAAGGTGAACTGCCCCCCTGTGTGGATCGAGTTGATCCGTTCCAGAAGCCTCGGCAAGAGAAGATTTTGAAACGTGCATAGGTCTGCCAGGGGGTGGCCCCTGGTGCCCAGTGGGTTTTGACAATTTAAGAGCTTCAGTTAGCTCCTCAGTAGTCAGTAGTTGTTCTAGTTCCTCTGCCACCTCCGCCAAGAGTGCCCTCGTAACATTGTGAACAAGGAAATCTGTGACCAGGTGGTGCCACTGATGCGCGGCCTCACCTTGGCGTGATTGGGATAGATTATATAGTTCTGTATAGTACAATTGGAATGCCTGAAGGATTCCTTATTTTATTCAGCTTCCACTGTTGTTTCCTAGGCTTATACAAGGGTGTAATGCCTTAACTATGGTATCCTCTTACTTCCTGGTTCCACGGAGCCTAGCCACACCCCTGTATGACACGGTCTGCCTATTTAATCTGACTGCACCAGCTGATCAAGGCTGGATTATTGAACTACGTTCCGTACTCACGAACCGGCTACAACTTCGTTGTGAAAACCTCTGTTACCAGACCGGACTGAAAGACTCTGCAAAGTTCCCTTCACCTCTCCTCATCCACGACTAAAGATTAAACACTCTTCATACGCCTCTGAGGAGATCTCGGGAAACCAGTGTTCTATGTGCCGGAAGCTAAGTAAAACCAATGTGATAAGAGTTTCATCTAAAAGCTGTTATTACCTGTCTCCAAAAGTCCTTCGGTAAAAACAATTCCGTTACAGCTAACTTCAACTCATACTTTATCTCAGTTAGCTGCATCTGTCTTGCTTTGGTTAAAGTCTATGGAACAGCTATTGTGACTGCTTATCACCTAAACCGTTGATTCTACTAAGAGACTCTTTATTGATTCAGTGTCTGCAATTTACTATCGTTTACTCCTTAAAGCTACAGTGCCTGTAATTGTGGACTTCAGTTATCATTTACTACTTAAAGCTACAGTGCCTGTAATTGTGGACTTCAGTTATCATTTACTACTTAAAGCTACAGTGCTTATAATTGTGGACTTCAGTTATCGTTTATTACTTAAAACAACAGTACCTGTAAATTGGAATTAAAGTCAATACCTTTTACTTTTTATAATAAATATTCAAACTATACGAAATCTGCAGTTGTGTTCCTTCATAACAAATGTTTAGACGTGACAGAATAATCCAGCCATTGTAATGGATCCAGCAGATTTCGATTCTACTATAGCTACGCTGAATCAAAGAGTTAATGCACTAGCCCAAAGTGTGCAAGACCTGCAAGTTACTAATGAAAGACTTCTCACTTATATCAGAGATTTACAAACTCATACTCCTCATACTACTCTGCACTCGGCTAGTGATCCTGCTGTGTGTAACCCTGAAAAGTTCTATGGAGATCGTTCCAGATACAGGGAGTTCCTCAACTCTTGCAAACTTTTAATTGCTTTGAAACCTAGATCCTATCCTACAGAAAGAACTAAAGTTTGTTCGGTTATTTCCTTTCTAAGAGGTGAACCTATGTCATGGGCTCATTCCTTTCTGGAAAACGATGACCCCATTTTAGATTCACTGGATGAATTTTTTGAAGCCATGTCTCTTCTCTATGAAGATCCTAACAAACAAGCTACAGCTGATTTAACAATCAGAACACTACAGCAAAGAAATAGACCCGTTGAAGATTACATTGCTGAATTCAAAAGATGGGCTATAGAAACGCAATGGAATGACATCACATTGCGCAACCAATTTCGAATTGGTTTATCGGAAGCTGTAAAAGATGAATTATCTAGAACAGAACTCCCTACTAATTTGAACGCTCTAATTCGCCTATCAATCAGCATTGACAGAAGATTAAGAGAAAGAAATGCCGAAAAAGCCCTTTCACATTCAAAAGACCGCAAACCTTTCACTCCCTCAAAAGCTCCAGATAAGACTTCCATACCAAGTGAACCTATGGAAATAGGGATAATAAGAAGTCCCCTCACTCCTGAAGAGAAAAATCGAAGACGTCAATTAAACCTATGCATGTATTGTGCCTCTCAAGTTCATTTAGTCTCTGATTGTCCTTCATTGAAACGGATAAAAGGCAGAAGGCAGTCTCATGCCTCTTCCATCCTAAGTGTACTTCCCTCTACAGCAAATACTCAAATGTCCCCTATCGTTCTTGTATTACAGTGGGACAATAAAAGAATTATAACCAAGGCTGTTATCGATTCCGGTGCAAATGGAGTATTCATCGATTCAGCCTTTGTAACAAAGAATAAAATTCCTTGTGTTCGTAAAAGAACTTCTGTACCTGTTAAAGTGATTGACGGGTCCCTCATCTCATCGGGACCAATACTTCATGAATCCATCCCTCTAAAAGTAACCATCAATCATACTCATACGGAAAGTCTTATATTTGATGTCATCTCATCACCATTATTTCCTATTATATTAGGGATCAACTGGTTAAGGAACCACAACCCTCAAATCTCATGGTTTCCCTTCTCTCTTGCATTTGATTCTGATTATTGCAAGAAAACATGCTTGCAACGTATTCCAATTCTCCAGTCTACGAAAGAACCAGCTAAAACCTCATGTTGTTCTGACACCGAACTGGAGTCTCCTCCTCCTACAGTCATTGGAATCCTATCTTCTCTTATCGACGATGTTAAAGGTCTCAGTGAAGACGCTCTTGAACTTCCTAAATCAAGTAAATTATCCAAGAAAAACGGTCTCTACTATTTTAAAGACCGGATTTATGTACCTCCCTCTTTCAGAATTAAAGTACTTGAAATTATTCATGATTCTCCTCTGGCAGGTCATCCAGGTATGAAAAAGACCCTTGAATTGTCTAAAAGATACTATTGGTGGCCTCGTCAAGACCAAACTATTGAATCTTATGTCAATTCCTGTTCTGTATGCCAAAGATCCAAACATGTGTCATTGCTAAAGCCTTATCATCCTGACCCTTTCCAAAGAAATGTCACTACTTCTCCTGATCCCATATTGGTCCAGGGTGAAGAAGAATACGAAATTCAAAGTATACTGGATTCAAGGATCCATCGTGGCTCCTTACAATACCTCATCAGATGGAAAGGATATGGAGTTGATGAAGATACATGGGAAAACTCCTCTGTTGTTCATGCTAATAAATTGATTTCCAAATTTCACAAGCATAACCCTTCTAAGCCAACTCAATAGCACCCAGAGGTTGCTCATTAGAGAGGGGGTACTGTAATGCCTTAACTATGGTATCCTCTTACTTCCTGGTTCCACGGAGCCTAGCCACACCCCTGTATGACACGGTCTGCCTATTTATCTGACTGCACCAGCTGATCAAGGCTGGATTATTGAACTACGTTCCGTACTCACGAACCGGCTACAACTTCGTTGTGAAAACCTCTGTTACCAGACCGGACTGAAAGACTCTGCAAAGTTCCCTTCACCTCTCCTCATCCACGACTAAAGATTAAACACTCTTCATACGCCTCTGAGGAGATCTCGGGAAACCAGTGTTCTATGTGCCGGAAGCTAAGTAAAACCAATGTGATAAGAGTTTAATCTAAAAGCTGTTATTACCTGTCTCCAAAAGTCCTTCGGTAAAAACAATTCCGTTACAGCTAACTTCAACTCATACTTTATCTCAGTTAGCTGCATCTGTCTTGCTTTGGTTAAAGTCTATGGAACAGCTATTGTGACTGCTTATCACCTAAACCGTTGATTCTACTAAGAGACTCTTTATTGATTCAGTGTCTGCAATTTACTATCGTTTACTCCTTAAAGCTACAGTGCCTGTAATTGTGGACTTCAGTTATCATTTACTACTTAAAGCTACAGTGCCTGTAATTGTGGACTTCAGTTATCATTTACTACTTAAAGCTACAGTGCTTATAATTGTGGACTTCAGTTATCGTTTATTACTTAAAACAACAGTACCTGTAAATTGGAATTAAAGTCAATACCTTTTACTTTTTATAATAAATATTCAAACTATACGAAATCTGCAGTTGTGTTCCTTCATAACAAATGTTTAGACGTGACAAAGGGGGAGCGCAGTGTAAGCGATAGTAGTGAGTAGTCGGTGCTAACTGTGGACCCTATCTCTGAGTGAATGAGTAAGGGTAGGAATGCTTGTGCTAAGAAAAAGTAACCAATACGGCTATAGTGTTTGTGAATAGTGATGTCGCGAACATGAAATTTTCCGTTCGCGAACGGCGAACGCGAACTTCCTCAAATGTTCGCGAACGGGCGAACCCGGCAAACCGCCATAGACTTCAATAGAAGGCGAATTTTAAAACCCACAGGGACTCTTTCTGGCCACAATAATGATGGGCCCCCACCCACCTGAGCGGTGGGTGGGGGCCCTAAACAAGAATAAGGGGGGGACCTAATGTCCTCCCCCCTGGCCCCCACCCCTGAGCGGTGGGTGGGGGCCCTAAACAAGAATAAGGGGGGGACCTAATGTCCTCCCCCCTGGCCCCCACCCCTGAGCGGTGGGTGGGGGCCCTAAATACCAATAGGGGGGACCTATTGTCCTCCCCCCAGCCATCACCCCTGAGCGGCGGGTGGGGGCCCTAAATACCAATAGGGGGGACACCTATTGTCCTCCCCCCGGCCCCCAACGCTGAGCGGCCGGTGGGGGCCCTAAATACCAATAGGGGGGGACCTATTGTCCTCCCCCCCGGGCCACACCCCTGAGCGTCGGGTGGGGGCCCTAAACAAGATTAAGGGGGGACCTATTGTCCTCCCCCCAGCCCCCACCCCTGAGCAGCGGGTGGGGGCCCTAAATACCAATAGGGGGCGACCTAATGTCCTCCCCCCGGCCCCCACCCCTGAGCGGCGGGTGGGGGCCCTAAATACCAATAGGGGGGGACCTATTGTCCTCCCCCATGCCCCCACCCCTGAGCGGCGGGAGGGGGCCCTAAATACCAATAGGGGGGGGACCTATTGTCCTCCCCCGGCCCCCACCCCTGAGCGGCGGGTGGGGGCCCTAAGAAAATGTCCCCCCCAGGTGACTAGGGGTCCCCAAACCCCTAGTCACCCCCTCCCCCCCCAAAAAAATTATCCCCCTTCCTACCCCCCTCACGCTTAAAATAATGAGGGGGGACATTTAACAAAGAACCTGTAAAAAAAAATTACTTACCATTCGATGTTTTCTTTCTTCTAAAATCTTCTTTTTTCAGCCCCAAAAAAGGGCAAATAAATATCCATAATAACCGACGCAATAAAAAAAAACGAGCGCCCCCAAAAAATCCATCTTCACACGGCGAGGGCTCCGCGTAGACTGAGCTCTGCAGGGCGGGGAAGGCTCATAAAGCCTTGCCCCGCCCTGCAATTAGGCTCAGAGCACTGAGTCAAATTACACAACGTGGGAAAATTCCAAAGAACTTTCCCACGCTGTGTAAAATGACACAGAGTACTCTGATTGGTGGGTTTAAGCCAACCAATCAGAATGCTCTGACAGGTAAATGAAGAGACTGACAGGTAAGTCTCTACATTTACCTGTCACAGCACTCTGATTGGTTGGTTTGAAATCCACCAATCAGAGTACTCTGTGTCATTTTACACAGCGTGGGAAAGTTCTTTGGAATTTTCCCACGTTGTGTAATTTGACTCATAACTCTCTGATTGGTTACTTAATCCACCAATCAGAGTGCCGGGGGAGGACAATAGGTCCCCCCTATTGGTATTTAGGGCCCCCACCTGCCGCTCAGCGGTGGGGGCTGGGGGGGAGGACATTAGGTCCCCCCAATTTGTGTTTAGGGCCCCCACCCACCGCTCAGGGGTGGGGGCCAGGGGGGAGGACAATAGGTCCTCCCCCCTTTTTTTTACTTTAGGACCCCCACCCGCTCGGGGGGGGGGGCTTTTTTTTTGGCTGCTCACTGTTTAATAGACATGCCCCTACTTTTTTTTTGGCTGCTCACTGTTTAATAGACATGCTCCTACTCGCGGTATTGCGAGTCGGGGCACAATTTACTAATACTAAGTAATTTTTACTTAGTATTAGTAAATTTGTCTGAAAGACCACAAAAAAAAAAAATAATAAAAAAAAATGAATGCAGCTTCAGAATTAATTTAAATTGTATGCTGTCTAGGAGGTGGGAGGGTCTGGGAGGGAGGGTCTGCTGCTGATTAGCTGGAATGTGTCTGCTGACTGTGAGGTACAGTGTCAAAGTTTACTCAATGATGATGAATAGGGGGCGGACCGAACATCGCATATGTTCGCCATTCGTGGCGAACACGCAATGTTCGCCAGGAACTATTCGCCAGCGAACCGTTCGGGACATCACTATTTGTGAACCTTGGAGTAAAACGTGAAGTCCCTTTCATCTGGGTGCACCACCCTCCAGCAATCTACCAGCCCCAATCGCCTTAGGGATTGCCTAGCAAGGTGGATGTGTCTGTGTGGAATAAAGCTAATTCCCCTAGAGGTATCCTGTTGTGGTATTAGAGGTACGTTATTGTCTCCTGCAACCAGTAAGAGCCCCTCTCTGAATTTTTCCAGTCGGGACAGCGTTCGTGTCAAAAAGATATGTTGGTTCTGATTCGGACTTTAGATGCATGCAAAAGTGTACTTGTGGTCATCTATGGTACCCTTAAGGAAGAGATATCTTCCTTGCAGGTCTGCGAGTAACTCTTCGCAAATGAATGGTACTCTGTTAGCGAATAGAATAGCTACACCAGCCCTTCTGACTTCAGTGTGGTTAGCAAAAAAGCCCAAGGGGAATTGGTGATTTTTAAGTGTGGGAGCGTCAGGGCCACAGAAGTGTTTTTCCTGAAGAAAGGCTATAGAGGCACGCTTGGCCCACCGGCTTCAGAGCAGTTGGGAAAGTTTTTAAGGAATATTCAGTCCTCGTATGTTATTAGTCCAGAACCGGAGTGGGCCGGGTGTGAAGCCCTGTTTAGCCATTTTAGGGTGCCGAAGAAGGTGGAGATGGGCCGGGTCGGCTATTTCAGGCATTCTATGTAATGAAAAAGAACAGCAGAGGGAATTGAGATGTAGAAGAGAAAAGATGGGGTAGGGGAAAGGTGCAGGAAAAGTATATTAAGGTGTCTAAGGCGCCCGGATAGGAGACTACGATTCAAGATTGGGGGTGTCCGATCTGCGGTTACGGGATATTAAGTACTCCGTTATTCACAGTGGTACAACGAGAGTCAGTCACTTGGGGGTCTGTGTCCGATCAAAATGTGTCAGTTGTAGTGTCATGATTTCCAGGCCCCGAGGACACCCAGCCCAAGTGTCAGTTAGTATATGGGGATGCATATGTTAGTTCGAGGATGTCTGCTGTGGTCGTGTGCAACCCCGTAGTTACCCACCCACTACGTGCCTATTCCATGCGTCAGTAGCTGTCGTCTCAGCCTTATGCAGTCCTTTTCATAGTGTGTGAAGACATTTTAAACCTCTTTAAACATAAAATAAACAATTTACGTATTTTCAGGAACACAGAATGGCAAACATAACTGCAAATATTTCCCGTTCCCACCACCCCCTACATTTCTAAACAGGGCTCTCCCCCATAACCCCACAGTCCCCTGCGTCCCCATTCTGGCTATTGTTGTAGGGACATCTACCCAGTCCTAACCATTGCAAGGCCCATGAGCCCGACCTGCGGCATGCGCCCTCCCGGTCTCCCCCTTCTTACTTGTCTTGTCCCAGTTCCCTCCGCCTCTAGGGCCGCACTGGACTTGACTCATCTGTTCCCTGGTCCCTATATTACTTGCAACCCCACTCCTGCAATCATCTCCCCATGGGGTCCCAGGGACCAGCCCAAGTAGAGCCTTTAGTATGCCCACAGCCCACCATAGGAACATTAGCAAGAAACTATTTAGCTCAAGTTATGAGATCAGTTCTCAGTAGAGTCCAGCACCATGGTCATTCGCCTTTGCCAGATAAGGGGATCTAAGCTCAAAGTCTGTCTATTACTTTTTGGATGGGCAGCTCTGGAACTCAAGGTGGGGTTCCCGGCTGCGGAGCGGCTTCTCTAGAGATAGTCTACAAGGGATCAGTGGTGTCTGCGGTCGAAACACTGGGTATGTAGCCAAAACCCTCCTGGCAACTAAATCACCCCAGTCCCGATCAGGGTATCATTGGCGGATCCAGGGGGGGGGCAACGGGGCAATTGCCCCCCCCGAGATTCTCCCCTGCTGGCTAGTGCAGGGCTGGCATTGCCCAAGCGCCAGCCCTGCAATGTGCCTGCGGACCGGGAGGGAGATCAGTGATCTCCCTCCCCGGTCCGCAGGCACATTACTGACAGCCGACCGGAAGGGGAGGGAGAGAGGACCCGGGAGCTGTTACCAGCAGCTCCTCCGGGTCCTCCTCTCGCGAGATTTGGAGCGTTGCCGCGGTTACCACGGCAACGCTCCAAATCTCGCGAGAGTGAACTCTAGCCCTGGAGCGCGGGCTAGAGTTCACTGGAACCACTGGACCACCAGGGATTCCCCACTGGGACCACCAGGGATCCAGAAATGTCCCCCCTCCTCCTCAATAAAGGTAAGAAGGGAGGGGGGACATAAATATATTTTATTAAATACATTTTTTATTTTTTATTTATTTTTTTTAATTAAAAAGCCTCCCTTCCCTCCTCCCCTCCCCCCATACACACTGACCCCATACACACACTACACACACTGACCCCATGCACACACTGACCCCATGCACACACTGACCCCATGCACACACTGACCCCATACACACACTGACCCCATACACACACTACACACACTGACCCCATGCACACACTGACCCCATACACACACTACACACACTACACACACTGACCCCATACACACACTACACACACTACACACACTGACCCCATACACACACTACACACACTGACCCCATACACACACTGACCCCATACACACACTACACACACTGACCCCATACACACACTACACACACTGACCCCATACACACACTGACCCCATACACACACTACACACACTGACCCCACACACACACACACTGCCCCCATACACACAAACACTGCCCCCATACACACAAACACTGCCCCCATACACACAAACACTGCCCCCATACACACAAACACTGCCCCCATACACACAAACACTGCCCCCATATACACACTGCCCCCATATACACACTGTCCCCATATACACACTGTCCCCATATACACACTGTCCCCATATACACACTGTCCCCATATACACACTGTCCCCATATACACACTGTCCCCATATACACACCGTCCCCATATACATACCGTCCCCATATACACACTGTCCCCATTCACACACTGTCCCCATACACACACTGCCCCACACACACTGCCCCACAAACACTGCCTCCATACACACACTGCCCCACAAACACTGTCCCCATACAACACTGTCCCACAAACACTGTCCCCATACAACACTGTCCCACAAACACTGTCCCCATACACACTGCCCCACACACATACTGCCCCGCACACACTGCACACCTATACACACACAGTGCCCTACACACCCTGCTGCCCCCCCATACACACATTGCCCCAAACACACACACACGACCCCCCCATACACACAGTGCCCCCCATACACACACTGCCCCACACATACATACAGTGCCCCCCATACACACACTGCCCCACACAGACATACAGTGCCCCCATACACACACTGCCCCCTAACACACACACTGCCACCCTTACGCACTCACACTCACTTCACCGCTCACACACACACTGCACCTTTCACACACACTTCACCCCTAACACACACCACTTCTCCTATGCCCTATATCCCAGCAGACCCCAGGTAAGTTGTCAAACTGTTCTTAAACGGTATGACTACTTACTCCGGGGTGGGATCCTGGCACTACTGGCACCATAACTACTACACTGAGCTGTAGTGGTTATTGTGCTAGGATTATTTTTTTTAAATAATCTACAAGTGCCCCTCCCGAGATCAGGCTCTGGATCCGCCACTGCAGGGTATCCCACCCAAAATGATATATGTCCCCAGGTTGTGGACCTGTGTGTAAGATTATCTCTAACCCTCTGCTCCCTGAGAGGTAAGACCAAAGCGAGCATCATGGGTGCCAAGTCTTGAGGCCCCGACTGTAGCGAGATCCCTATATGGGGTGTGTGGAGTCCCTAGGGTTCGGACATGTCTGTTGTGTGTGGGGTGAAAGTTACCAGCTGTCCGCCTCTCCTTTATCCCAGGTCCGCCTCTCCTTTATCCCATGTCGGTCTGAGGTGGGCCCTGTCGTCGTCCAGCCGGTGTCTCCGGGCTGTTAAGTGGGAGCCTCCAGGATCCAATTCGTCACTGTGACCGCTTGTAGGCCCGTCGCACTGAGAAATCTTGGCACATCATTGGGCCATTTGATGGCCCCATTTGTATAGTATCCGCTTGTCTTGCAGCATGCGGGTCAGAGGTCTCAACGCCCGTCTAGCATCTAGTGCAAGGATCAACAGGTCTTGGAATAGCGATACCTGTGAGTCCATAAAGTGGATAATTTGCATCGAGCGGGCAGCTTTCATGATAGCGTCTTTTAGGGAGAAGGAAAGCAAACAACATATGACGTCCCTCAGTTACCTGTCCCCCATGGGTGGGTCTGAGGGCCCTGTGGGCTCTTTCCAGGCCGAAGTCTTCCAGTGCTGACTCTCCCAGGAGGTGCGTGAACAGGCCGGTAAGTATTTCGGGAAGGGCCTCTCCCGGAGCCTCAGGCAGGCCCCTAATGCGGATGTTATTCCATTTGCCCCTAGTATCTAGGTCTTCAATCTGTCTACGCAGTTCCAGCATAACTGTGGCTTGTCTGGCGGTGGCGGTTTCAGCAGCTGGCTGGTTCTGTATTGTCTGCTGCCTGTCTGCTTCCAACTCCTCCCTGGTTTCTAGTACAGTAAGGTCCCTCCGTACCTACATGATCTCCTCTCTGATGGCGGTCTGCATTGCGGTCAGTAATTTAGCTTTGTCTGTGCGGGTAAACATGTTAGCGGAGATGAAGGCTAATTCCGTTAAGATGTGAGAGAGAGTCTCCCCGCCCGTCAGGCCATGTTCGGAGCTAGCCATGCTCTTAAATACCAGCAAAGCCAGCGCCATCTTGTCTGGCTCATGGCCACTCTGCAGGCCTTGCGGAGTAGCCAGAAACTCGTCCATGGGTCCGGAATGTCTCAGGGGTCAGCGTGAGAGAATCCTGGGGTAAGCACCCTTTTGGATTTCCAAATTTTGGCTGTCAAGCAGCGTATTATAAGGGTTTTTATGAGCTGAGGCCTAGGAGAGTGCAACTTACTCCATTGCCAGTAAGGCCACGCCCATGTGAGAGCTGTATGTCTCTCCTGCCTGCAGTTTCCAGCCTAAAGCATAATACTTTATCAGACATACAGCTTTATAGAAAATCAGGAGTTTATAGGCCATTTTGTAATCTCGAGTCCTACTTACGATACACAGCCTTTGTTCCACAATTCAACTTTCTTTTTATAAGTAACTGTACATAATGTTAGTGTGATTTAGTTACGACATCATAACATAGCGATGCAAGTAAAATAATAGTATGAGGTCAACCAACATGGCCAGCATTGTATATGACTCTATGTAGGTTCCATCCGTGCTTCATTAGTGGTGAATATATGTTGATTACGATTTGATGATGGCTATAAGATGGTGCATTAGTGCTATAGGGTATTGATTGTTACATTCTCCTGTTTAAAACAATCAGTGGAAATTTATCAAGGAAAACCATACACTATTCTGGATGCAAAGTGATACATTTTGAAAAACATTTTTGGGGTTTCTATGGTTACTCCTCCTTATTTAGCACTTTGCCCCAGAATATCTTTTTTTTGCCTTGAAAAAAATTCTCCCAATCTATTAAATATTTTGGAATGCTGAAAAACAAAAAAAGAGCATTTATGGGAGTGACTGTGCAACCTCCATCTGGGACCACTCTACTGGACTTTGGCTTGGATAACGGCTCAGTGCCCAGAAAGGAGCCTTGGCTGGGGGTCTCTTAGTGGGTTACGGGGGGGAGGGGCTTTTTGTCATTCCTAGTTTGGGACAAATGTTGTGACACACACATGTTTCTGTTGCACTGTATAACTGCCATATGTAAATGTGATATGACTTAAAATACAACCCAAGGTATTATTCTTTACTTTATTACTTTTATTCTTCTGTTATTTGTATTATATGAAACAAAAATCTAAATAAAGAATTAAAAAATATATATATTTTAGAATGTTTGATTTTTTTTAAGCCTTCTATGAGGTAATATGACTACTGTGATGTCAAGAGTTGCAATGAATGCAACAGATCCCTTCTAACCGAAGTCTATAAATTATTTTATCTGTTAGGAGAACAAAACAAAACAGGGTCCTTGAGATTGAAAACTTCAAGTGCCAGGTCTTTACTTGGTTTCCTGGGTGCCAGTCAAAATACAACACAGGCTGATGAAACCCATAATTGTCTCTTAAACATACTAAGGAAGTGCTAATTCCTTATCACTTAAAATGGATTTGTTCCATCGCTCTTGTCAAAGGTCTACCATATCCTAACAGAAGCAAGTCAATGACCGGCAAAGAAACACCTTATCACCTCTAGGAAATATTCAGGATAAAACTCAAAGAAAAAAAAAGTATCCAATGCGTTATCCTCTTAGAGCAGCTGTATCCCTCAGCTTGGTGCAAGATGGTCCAAAATATGTCTATTACATATTACCTTGCATAGAGATCTAAAAATACACTGAAGGGTTTGTAAGCCACCCAGAATGTTACCATTGGGTGAATGTACTTAGGGTTGTTATCTAACACAAATAGGGTTATTAACTACACTCGGAATTGTTGCAAAAAATAAAATCAGAATGTCAAAATGTTTGCTAAAAATCGAAAATGTATTGTATTTGGTTATAATCATTGCATGGTCCAAGTTTTGTTCAGTTCAGTGTCCAATTCACTGGAATTCAGAGTTTTGTCGAACAAATTCCAGTGGCAATAAAAATATTAGGTATAGGAAAAGGTTTCAAAAATGAAATGTTAATACTCCCGTAGATTCAAGGCAGCTGGTATTGGGCACATTTTTGGTTTTGTCTCTATGATTAATAATTTGACAGCTTTTTTTTCTGTTGTTTTAGCTCCCTACATTATATAGATAAAACTTACAAATATTGATAGAAATTTACTTTCCAAATTATATCAAGGTGCTATGCTCAGTGAGTTTGCTTGTGTCTGCATTTTCAGGCATACCTAGACAGACTAGGAAGGGCTACACCAAGGAACCTCTCATTCTGGGCTATGGTATTAAACTTATCCCATAATCCTCTCTGGAGCATGGGACTATGGGAAATGTAGTTTATCAGGATGTTTAAGAAAAATATTGCAAATAAAGACTTTTTATTTACATTAATATACATTTTTAAACATGAGTCTACGTTGTGTTTCATAGTTCAGTTTGATTTATGCTTGGAAAAATCTATATATAATCATGTCAAACTGCTCCCCGGGCAAGAATTCCATCCTCAGATCTGCAAGATATATAATGTATACAGACTAACGTTATAGGAGTGGGCATATTCACAGCACAGAACCAAATATGCAGAAACTGCACTTGACTCCACAAGTGACACAAATGAAATATTGGCATACATTCTTCAGGTGCTTCTCGTGGTTTACCTGTGTAATATGAGCAGTATTGTAATTTGCTGTTATGAATCCTGAGTCATGGATATTTCATTCTCTTTAATATGAGTGTTGTTTTTACAATTTAAAGATATATAAAAACAATGCAACAAAATATTGTTTAAAAGGACACTCCACCGGGCAAACATATTTAGTAGATATACCCCTTTTATGCATTTAATTATACCTTTTTTTCATTGGGGCTATATCTAAAAACAGCTCATAAACATTGCAGATCTCGTGTTTGAAGCCTTTGAAAGCCCTCCCCTTCTTTCCAAGCCCAGACCTTCTTTGACTGTCCAATCACAGACTTCCCAATTAAGCACAATGAGACGTCTTTTCAAGGCAGGTGCTCTGGACAATTGCTGCCTCTTGAGTGTAGCTCCACTGAGCTAAACAACCAGGACGGAACAGGACCAGTTGTCTGATTGACAGCCGGAGGGTGCAAAAAGGTTAACTTATAATAGTGACAATTTTTTATTGAAATATGCATTTTTTTTTTAAATGAAAAGAGAGGACACACTATTTTTACACTGTTTAGTTACTATTCAGTCAACCAGTGAATCCGTCAGAGAGATCACCAAGTTACCCACCTCAGTCTGCTTCAAAAGGCTGCAAAGAACCCTTCTGGTTCAGTTCAGAAGACCATCTACTTCACTAGCACAAATAAAATACAGAGAGGTTTGCAAATACTTTTTGCAGCCCATGGTTCTTTATCGTGCCCTTTATCATGGCAGCAGTATTTCGATGAAAACATTAATCCTCCTGGTGAGGACACTATAAAGGACCAATAATAATAAAAAAAAAAAAACAGTAATACCTACCTCCAACTTTAAAACCAAACATCAACCTGACTTTTAAAATGACTAATTAATAAATTAAAAGTCTATCAAAATGATGAGACATAGGGAGCACACCACAGTAGACAAGGCAATAGGATGACCTAGTGGTCACAATGTACACATTTGAAAAGAGCTGTAGAATGTCCTTTTAGTGATAGTTGTTTGCTCTCCGGCTTAGCCAGAATCTGGATTCTTATCAATATCTTTAGGATTGGTTCTAAAGAAACTCCTAGTAGCCTCAGTGATCCTATAGGAAGGTAATTTCGTAGGAGAGACTTTCATTTGTGCTATTACTAATTATAAATTATTTGTATTATTATTTTTATTATCGACTGTCCGCATTACTGTTATATTTGATTCCTTCATCCTAGTCTGTAAAATGCCTCCTGTATCTTTAAGTAGATGTTGACAGCTTTGAAATACTTTGATATCACTGAAGTTACCTTATATCTCCTGCTAGTCAAGATTATCATCTCCCTGAAATATCAAGCTATTACTTGCTTTGATGGTAGACTACAAACCCTGTCAGTCATATTAACCTATCTAAGCCTGGACCATACTGCTCATGTCTTGGAATTTTGCTTTTCAATCAAAGATCCAGTGATTGCATGATATTGTTCCTTTGAACCTCCCTGCTGTCAGTTCCTGAACTACTGCCCTTATTATACTTGCCATACTTTGTCCTCTGGATTCATTTTGGACTTATTAACCTTATACTTATTTTCTTGTCATGTCACTGATTTTATAATCCCAAAATAGTTCTTAATATAAAAGGTATCCAATCCTTCTGCAATTCCCACCATTCAGAACTCATTCTTCTTGTTACATGATTATGTGGATTGTTTAGATTTTTTTTTCACGCCTGCAGTTTAATAAGGTTTTGTACGGTTGACTTAACATGGCTAAAGTGTGATCTAGAACATGGTTCTCCAAATTCTAACCCACCATATGTTGCTGAACTACAAATCTCACGATTGTTTGAGTGAAACAGATAGCCAGAGAATCATGGGAGTTGTAGGTCAGCATCATCCGGAGGGCCAGAGTTTGGAGAACCTTAAACTAGAATGAAGCATGGTAAAATGACGAGGCAACCATGGTTATATGATAATCTAGAAAAATTCCAGGCTTACCCAGGTCAGTAGAAACACATGGGTATACAGTGACCCATGAGGTAGATGTCAGGGTACCTGAGGTCTCTACCTCTAAGGGAGGTAGAGACTTGATGGTTTATCCGTCCAGGCGAGCTGTTTCCTCCGTTCCTCGCGGTTCATCCAGCCACTTAAACACCGGCCGCGAGGAATCCACGTCCTTTTCTAGCAGGACGCTCAATACGTGACGTCATGACGCTATCACGAGCGACCTGTCACTCAAGTGTCCGATATCCAATCGGCACTTGTCAGAGGCGTGCTTACCATCCGGAGCCAGGGTATTTAAGCTTACTTCTCTCTTCAGCTCATTGCCCTGTCGTGGTTCTAGCTTGTCTAGTCACTCAGTGCTCTGGTATTCTAGTTTGCTCTATTTGGTTTTGACTCGGCTTGTTGTACTTCCCTGCTTCTCTGTTCTCCCTTGACCCGGCTTGTCTCTCGCTTATCTGTCTTCCCGTTCCCTCGACCTCGGCTTGTCTCTGACTATTCTCTATTACTCTCGGTACGTTAGTCCGGCCATTCTAAGGCCCGGTATACGTACCTTTCCACTCTTTGTACTCTGCGTGTTGGATCCCTGTCCCGATCCTGACATTACGACAGGGCCAATGGATCCTGCAGGTACAAACAGTCAGCTTGGTTCTTCTGATCCCAGGTTTGACGCCATGGAGCATAGGATGGATCAGATGGCTCTAGCACTACAGGCACTTTTGTCTCGTGCTAGTAACCCACCTGAGGAGACACATACTCCTTCTATTTCTCCTGCAGTCTCAGGTCTAGAGGTAGCCACTGTAGGTGCTTCTTCCCGTATTACCCCACCAGTACGTTATGGCGGGTCACCGGAGAAGTGCCGTGGTTTTCTGAACCAGATTAGCATCCATTTCGAATTACAACCCCGATCTTATCCTACAGATAGAGCGAAGGTTGGATTTGTTATTACTTTACTCATTGAGAAAGCTCTGAGATGGGCCAATCCTTTATGGGAGAATGATAATCCACTAGTCTATAATTATAATGCCTTTGTAGCTGCGTTTAGAAGAACTTTTGACCCTCCTGGTAGAAAGGTCAATGCAGCTAGATTACTGTTGCGCCTTAGACAGGACAATCGAACACTTGTGGACTATGCACTAGAGTTCAGGTCTTTGGCGGCAGAAGTTAAGTGGAACGAACAGGCTTATATAGATGTGTTTCTGAATGGGTTATCAGATGTAATTCTTGACGAGGTCGCTACTAGAGAACTCCCTGAGAATTTGGAGGATTTAATTTCTTTTATATCTCGTATTGATGAACGCATAAGAGAGAGGCAGAACACTCGAGATAGGACCCGCAGACCCTCCTTTAAACTAGCACCTACCTTTCAAAATTCTGAGTTCGAGGACTTACGTATTTCTGAACCTATGCAGATAGGCAGTACTCATCTCACAGAGAGAGAGAGACAGTACAGAAGAAGGGAGGGTTTATGTATGTATTGTGGAGTCAGAGGACATTTACGCCTAAATTGTCCTAATCGTTCGGGAAACGCTCGCACCTAAGTTTCTCTAGAGGACAGGCCTTGGGTGTTTCTACTTTGTCCTCTATTCACAACTACAAAGAGTTCAGGCTTCTGTTACCCATTTCTTTGAGGTGGGAGAAGGGAGTAGTAAAGACTATGGCACTAATCGATTCTGGAGCTGCTGAGAGCTTTATAGATCAGGGTTTTGTTGCCAAGCATGCTATCCCATCCCAGTTAAAAGAGATACCACTGGCTGTTGAGGCCATCGATGGTAGACCGTTACTTGAGCCTGTTATTTTCCATGAGACCATACCGATTAACTTAACTGTTGGCATCCTACATAAAGAGGATATATCCTTAATGCTCATTTCTTCTCCGTCTATTCCCATAGTCCTGGGGTACTCCTGGTTGAGGAGACACAACCCTATTATTAATTGGGACTCAGGGGAGATAGTTTCGTGGGGAAAGAATTGTCAAGAAAAATGCTTGCGGAAGGTCTTACCTCTCGGATTAACTAACACATCGACTACCTCTGACAATCCTACAGAGACACAAATTCCGCCTCAGTATCTAGATTTAAAGGCAGTATTTGACAAAAAGAAAGCCGATACCTTACCTCCTCACAGGTCCTTTGATTGCAAAATTAACCTACTCCCTGGTACCATGCCTCCCAGAGGTCATGTATACCCATTATCTACAAAAGAGAACTCAGTTCTAGAGGAGTATATTCACGAGAATTTAGACAAGGGATTCATCAGGAGGTCCTCCTCCCCTGCCGGGGCTGGATTTTTTTTTGTTAAAAAGAAAGATGGTTCTTTGAGACCTTGTATTGATTATCGAGGCTTGAATAAGATAACCATTAAAAATGCCTACCCGATTCCCTTGATCACCGAACTCTTCGATCGTTTGAAGGGCTCTACAATTTTCACCAAGTTAGACCTCAGAGGGGCATATAACTTGGTGAGAATCCAGCAGGGACATGAGTGGATGACGGCATTCAATACTCGATATGGTCACTATGAATATACTGTTATGCCTTTTGGGTTATGCAATGCGCCAGCTGTATTCCAGGATCTGATAAATGAGGTTCTTAGGGAATTTCAGCAAGAGTGCGTCATTGTATACCTAGATGATATACTCATTCATTCTAGTGAGATTGAGACTCATCACAAACAAGTCAGGAGGGTTTTGCACAAGCTTCTCCAGCATGGCTTGTACTGCAAGTTGGAGAAATGTAGCTTTGATCAAACCCAGGTAACCTTTCTCGGCTATGTGATCTCTGGGGAGGGATTTAAGATGGATCCGGATAAGCTCCACTCCATTCTAGAGTGGCCTTTACCCAAAGGTCTTAAAGCCGTACAGAGATTTATTGGTTTTTCTAATTATTATAGGCGCTTTATTAAGGGCTATTCTTCCATTATCGCACCTATCACTAATATGACCAAACAGGGGGCTGATACTAAGAATTGGACTACTGAAGCTCTCCTTGCGTTCAAAACTCTCAAGGAGCTTTTCGCTTCCGCTCCAATTTTAGTTCACCCCGACACTTCTCTGCCTTTTCTACTTGAGGTAGACGCATCAGAGACTGGTTTAGGTGCTGTCCTATCTCAAAGGTTGGGGGTTGATAAACCATTACATCCATGTGGATTTTTCTCTAAAAAATTGACCGGTACTGAAAGCAGATATGACATTGGTGACAGAGAATTACTAGCGGTTATCAAGGCTTTGAAAGAGTGGAGACATTTATTGGAAGGTACATTACATCCTGTTACCATTCTAACTGACCACAAAAATTTGTCTTATATCGGAGAGGCTAAGCGGTTGTCCTCCAGGCAGGCTCGTTGGTCGTTGTTTCTTACCCATTTCAATTACGTTCTGACTTACAGACCTGGGTCAAAGAATTCTAAAGCCGATGCGCTATCTCGCCAATATGAGCCCTCTGCTTCAGTTGAACCACTTATGTCCTCCATTGTACCCAAATGCAATATTATTGCTAATACCAGTCTCAAAATTCATTCTCCGCTACTTGACCAGATCTTGAAGTCACAACATCTAGCTCCCGAAAACACTCCTGAGGGAAGAAACTTTGTTCCTCCTGAACTTCAACTGGAGCTCTTACAATGTTTTCACGAAAGTAAAATAGCTGGTCATCCTGGTATTCGCAAGACATACTCTTTGATATCCAAGGATTTCTGGTGGTCTTCACTTCGAAAAGATATTGAGGAGTTCGTCGCAGCTTGTGAAACTTGTGCCAAGACTAAACTACCTCATGCATCTCCATGTGGCCTCTTACACCCCTTGGACATTCCTGAGAAACCTTGGTCCTGTTTGTCCATAGACTTTATCGTTGATTTGCCTGCTTCCAAGAGACAGACTGTTATTCTCACGGTGGTGGATAGATTTACTAAGATGGCCCATTTCGTGCCATTACCTAAACTTCCGACTTCTCCTGAATTGGCGGAGATTTTTGCAAGAGAGGTTTTTCGCCTACATGGGATTCCTTCGGAGATTGTTTCTGATAGAGGCTCTCAATTTGTCTCACGTTTCTGGAGATCCTTTTGTTCTCAAATGGGCATCAAATTGAACTTCTCCTCGGCCTATCACCCTCAGTCTAACGGAGCTGCTGAACGTACCAATCAAAAGATCGAACAGTATCTGCGTTGCTTTGTTTCCGAACACCAGGACGATTGGGTCGGTCTGATTCCTTGGGCGGAGTTCGCACACAATAACCTTGTTTGCGATTCAACTCGCTCTAGCCCTTTCTTCATGAACTATGGCTTTCATCCTTCGATTTTTCCTTCGGTTTCCTCTTCTCAGGGGATACCGTCGGTTGATGATCATGTCGCCAACCTGAAGAAATTATGGGATCAGACTCGGCAAATTCTGTTACATAGTTCCTCGTTGTTCAAGAAACACGCTGACAAGCATAGAAGAGCAGCTCCTGTTTTTGTTCCTGGGGATAGGGTATGGTTAAGTACTAAGAATATTCGACTAAAAGTTCCATCTATGAAATTTGCTCCTCGCTACATAGGCCCTTACAGGGTTCTCACTCGTATCAATCCGGTTGCGTATCGCCTTGCTCTGCCACCTGCCTTACGCATTCCTAACTCTTTTCATGTCTCCTTGTTGAAACCTCTTATTTGCAACAAATTCTCCTCTAAGGTCTCCTCGCCTCGTCCTGTTCAGGTGGAGGGTCGGGAGGAGTACGAGGTCAGCTCCATCGTTGATTCCAGAATTTCAAGGGGAAAATTGCAATATCTGGTCAACTGGAGGGGATATGGTCCTGAGGAGAGGAGTTGGGTACCTCAGGAGGACGTTCATGCTTCTCGCCTTCGCAGAGCATTTCACCTTCGCTTCCCATCTCGCCCCGGTTCCTTCCGCCCGGTGGGCGTATCTGAGAGGGGGGGTACTGTCAGGGTACCTGAGGTCTCTACCTCTAAGGGAGGTAGAGACTTGATGGTTTATCCGTCCAGGCGAGCTGTTTCCTCCGTTCCTCGCGGTTCATCCAGCCACTTAAACACCGGCCGCGAGGAATCCACGTCCTTTTCTAGCAGGACGCTCAATACGTGACGTCATGACGCTATCACGAGCGACCTGTCACTCAAGTGTCCGATATCCAATCGGCACTTGTCAGAGGCGTGCTTACCATCCGGAGCCAGGGTATTTAAGCTTACTTCTCTCTTCAGCTCATTGCCCTGTCGTGGTTCTAGCTTGTCTAGTCACTCAGTGCTCTGGTATTCTAGTTTGCTCTATTTGGTTTTGACTCGGCTTGTTGTACTTCCCTGCTTCTCTGTTCTCCCTTGACCCGGCTTGTCTCTCGCTTATCTGTCTTCCCGTTCCCTCGACCTCGGCTTGTCTCTGACTATTCTCTATTACTCTCGGTACGTTAGTCCGGCCATTCTAAGGCCCGGTATACGTACCTTTCCACTCTTTGTACTCTGCGTGTTGGATCCCTGTCCCGATCCTGACAGTAGAGTTCTAGCACTGTGTAATCTAGTGTCTTAAAATAATATAGTGATAAGTGTAATTTGAGGTCAGAGTTTTCTGTTTTATCATCTTCCAAACTAATAATAATCTGTGTATGTTCACTGTTGAATTATGAAGAGACATGAACAGCTGTACAAATAAAACATGCTATGATTTACAGCAAACATTTCTTTTTTTTTTTTTTTTAAGAGTTCCTTATAAAGTGTCAAAATGATATAACGATGCATTACAGAGGTGCTAATGTAAACAGTGAATATTGTTCATTTTGGTCTTTAAAAAAGTATAATCCATGTAATCACAGCATCTTCATAAGTGAATGCAATGTACACAATGCATCCAATATATAAAGGTTTATTCCATAGCAACAAGCCATTTGTCACTGCTAAGAGACTGTTTTATTCATATTTCAGTTATTGTGACGAACACTATGATTATTGCTGTACACTTTTGTCAGATTTCACAGACACACATTGTGCATTGGTGACCATGAAATAAAAATAATACAAATTATCCCATCCTTTAAACTGTTTCATGAGAAAAATAGTTGTAATGGAGGCACAAATGTATGAAAATACATCCTATAGTTTTAAAGCTAATCTTTACTCTACTGCACTTCATAGGGAACGAGAGGAAGGTAGTAAGCTCTTTCAACCTTTCTATTTTAAAGGGATTTTATAGTGTAAGGAATACAATGTTGCAAGGGTTAAAAAACCCTTTTTGTACTCACCCGATTCCAGCGCTGATCTCTATCAGTGCTGGGTCGCCGCTCTGCCTCCTCCAACATCAACCAACGAGGGGTGCTAATGCGCATGCACAGCCAGCGCCACAAGTGCTTTAAGTCCAGCATCAGTCAGGTGACCAAATGTCGCCTAGCCACCAGGAAGTGCCTCTAGTGTCTGTCTGATTGACAGCCACTTCAGGCAGTCTTAGTGTTGCAATGTAATCATTGCAGATTCTCTAAAACTGTAGTGACGTACTGTAGCGGAGCTGCAATGCAGTGCAAATCACTTCTCTAGCTCAGTTTGTCTGGATAACCCATCAGCATTGCCATTCTTCTTCCCAGGGAGGTAGTGGATTGTAAAATCATATGGCTGTAGTGCTAAACTCCAGCAAAGCAGCCTAGTGCTGTCTCCTGCCACCCGGTTGAGTTGCACTAACGGGTTGTGATCTGTGAGCAATGAGAAGGGTTGCCCGTAGAGGTAAGGTTGCAGCTTCATGAGGGCCCAAACCACGGCCAGACATTCTTTTTTGATGGCGGCGTAGCTTACATCTCGGACTAGGAGTTTTCTTCCTAAGTAAGCCACAGGATGTTCTCCGCCATCAGTACTGCTCCCAATCCAAACATAGAAGTGTCTGTGTGGACAAGAAAACGTCTAGTTGGATCGGGAGAAGCCAGTATAGGTGCTTTTACTAGAGTCGTTTTCGGTTGCTGGAATGCCAAAAATCCCAAACTACCTGCCTAGGGAGGTTCTTACAGGTCAGGTCAGTGAGAAGTTTGGCTAGGGCACTGTAGTTGGGTACAAATTTTCGGTAGTACCCTGCTGTCCCTAAGAAAGTCAGAACTTAGAACAGGGAGTAGGCCACTGGGCTACGGCTTCAATCTTGGCGGGTTCCGGCTTCTGTTGTCTGTTCCCTATTCGGTGACCGTGGTACTGTAACACTTATTAGTTAAGGGTCAAACCTGCTTTCCTTCTGTGGGCTAGGTGGGCTAGGTGTTTTTGCCAGGTGTTGCTATAAATGGCAATATCGTACAAGTATGCACACGCATAATCCTGGAACCCATCCAATACCCAATCCACCATCCTCTGAAAGATAGCTGGAGCGTTTTTCATCCCTAAGGACATGACTGAAACTGATACAAGCCAAACAGGGTGACAAACGCCAACTTAGGGATGGCTTCCTGCAAGAGAAAATCCACATCAGAGCGTCCTCAACCGTCTCAGCGTGGATATTGGTCAATGCCACCACACCTCTGGATATCTAGTGGCATAGTCCACCACGGTCAAGATATATTTTTTATCAGAGGGACTGGGCTTCACCAAGGGTCCTAAAAGATCTATGGCCACCCTGCTAAAGGGTTCTTTAATAATGGGGATAGGATGAAGTTTTGCCTTGTGGCAGTCTTTCCTCTTTCCTACTCTCTGGCACACGTCTGGCAATATTGGTGGATATTTGGTATTTGGTCCTGGTAACGCCTAGGTATCTGGATAGCGGAATATCATGCACTATCCGGAGTAACTCCTGCCTATACTTTTGGGGTACTACCAACTGCTTACTGGGGATCGGTACAGACCCAGCCACTATGCTTTCGGAGTTCCTATAAAGTAATCCCTTGTCCCAAGAGTATTTCTCCCCCTCAAATCCTGCCCGATTGAAGGTGACTTGATCCTTATATACCTGTAACATGGGGTCAAGGGCTACCTCAAAACTCAGCAGGGGCATCCCAGGGAAGGTTCTCTATGGATGGTTTGGAAACTCTTACCTGAGCCTCAGAGTGTGAGTGTTGGTCCGCGGTGCGAGCCTGTTGCCTGGTAGTCACAGGGAAGGCCTCTTCTGGTGACTGCTAGTGCACAAAGACTGAGGTCAGTTTGCCCAAATCATTCCCAAGGAGCACGTCTGTGGTTAGCTCCTGCATCAACCCAATTTCCACAATCCCCACACCCACACCCCAATTTAAATGTACCCTGGCGGTCGGTAAGGGTGTACTGCTTTCCCTGCCAACCGTACTGCAACTGATACTCCTGTGAGTGCTGTGTTGGGAAACATGTGGCACTTGATTAGGGTTAAAGTGGCCTCCATGTCCCGAAGACCATGGATGTTCTTTCCCTCTAGACACACTGTCTGTCTGTGGTGTTGTCTATTGTCTGAGGCGGCTTGGACTGGGTCGTATGAAGGATACCCCAATGCTCCTCACTGGGGTCAGGAGCTGAACTACGTGGATCTGCCTCAGTATGGTAGCACTGGGCAGCTGCTCTGTTCACTGGTGGTGGGCCGAGGTGAATCCATGGAGTGCGGTTCCGGCTCAAGTTCTGGGTGCACTGTCTCTGGACGTGCCCCAATTGACACTGGTGACACCGAATGTTGCTACGACGTTGGAAGTGGAGAAGTGCAGGGTTAACTATACCTCAGTTTCTTTGTGGTGCTGGTGGTCCTGGTGTGGTAGGGGATGGTCTCGAGTATAGCCGGGGTGGTGGTCTGTGATGATATCATCATGGTACTCGTCCGCCAGCCGGGCTGCATCCGTATGTGTAAGAGGGTTACGATCCCTTACCCATTTTTGCACTTCTGGGGGCAGCCCATTGAAGAACTGCTCCAGGAGTATAAGCTGGAGTAGTTCCTACATGGTCGTAGCCTGGCGAGCATGTACCTATCCAACTGAGGCTCTTTGAAGTCTGCAGGCCCACTCTGCATGCGAATCCTTATCCAATTTCTTTAGTTCCTAGAATTGCCGGCGGTATGCCTTTGATGTGATGGCATACCATGCTAGGATGACTTGCCTAACCCGGGTGTAGTTCCTAATGTCCTTGTTGGGTACTGCTTTGAATGCCTCTGCTGCGCGTCCAGACAGTTTTCCTGCCAAAAGATGTACCCAATCCTCACGGCTGATGTTGTGTAGGTGGCACAACCTTTCAAAATCCTGGAGAAAGTCAATTTCTTCCTCTGTGTCCGAGAAAGTTTTAAATGCATTATATGGGATCTTAGGTTTACCCTCTTGGTTGGCGAACATCGCTGGGGTTCCTTCTCTGGACTGCCAGTCTGCCAAACATGGCTGGTTTGCCTGCTGTTCTCTGGTTACTATGTATGCCTGTGACTCTGCCATTACTCTGGTCACCATTTCATCTGAGGGGGTTCCGCTATAAAATGCTAGCCTTATTCATACTTCCCTTTGAAACTCTGTTTCATCTATAGCTGGCAGAGGTGCAGCACTGCTGGCTCGGTCTCCCTCCATAAGTTCGGCAATAGGAGAAGCTTCCACTTTGTTGTTGGCTACCTTACCCCTTGCTTCCAAGATTTATTTTAATGTTGTTTGTTTGTGAACGAAGTAGTTAGTCTTCTTTTGTTTCCCATCCGTATACTGCTATCCACCAAACCATTGCTTTCTTCCACTGTGAGGTCTGTATTCTGTCGCAGCCAACCAACTGAAGCGGAACTGCAATGCTGACACTGAATATCTCTGCTGGAATCCTCTGACTCAATTACCTCTCAGTTACATGAAATACATAAAATATTATAAAACATCCCAAAAACTTAATAAAACACTACAGGAACCCCTCATTTGTTATATCCCCGAATAGCTGGAATCTGAGCGCACAACATAATTGAAAAGCACTCAGATTGGTTTGGTGGAACGGGATCGCTATTCGGGAGAAGATTTCACTGCACGGCCCTGAGGCCCAAAAGAGTTCCAGAGACTCCAGGTCTTGGTTCGGGAGTTTCCTGGCTCTTAGGTAGTGATTGCTTCCCCCAGTTGGTAGATCATATCTCCCGAACGTGGTTCTTGTAGTTGTTCGGGAAAGTATACAGGCAGCAGTATCATCTTGACCGGGATTCGCCAGAATGTGTAGCCTTTATTAGTTCCACACACTCGATGACCAAGTACCGCTGCCTGTGTTCAGGAGTCAAAATGGGCATCATGCACTGAACCACGTGCGTTCAGTTATACAAACGTCGGCCACCCAGGGAAAGTACTCAAGTACTCCTTAATTGCGGTTAACAGCCAGGGGTGGTCAGTGTTCTAAGTCAATAACAGGAGGGACCACACAAGTTCCTTTCGGCTCCTGAAACGGGGGTTACTGATCTGTTTGCAAGAAATCAATATGGGTTCGGGCAACCCTAGGCACTAATGCCAGGTCCGCCACACTTACATTGCAGGACTAAAGGGGACAGGGACACTGCATCCAGAGCACTTCAATGAGCTAAAGTGGTCTGGGTGTCTAAAGTGTCCCTTTAACATTTTGTTCTCTCCATGATGTTGGCCTGTTTTTGAATATGTGCTAGGGGTGGCCAAGTACTCTCAGATTATCATTTACAGACAAGCTCTTGTGTGATTTGTTTATTAACCCCTTAAGGACACATGCCATGTCTGACATGTCATGATTCCCTTTTATTCCAGAGGTTTGGTCCTTAAGGGGTTAAAAGAGCTGTACCAATAACACAAGAGAGGAGATTCCAACTCAGGTCAAAGAAGAAAGAATAATTTACATTAGAATAATAATATTGTTTTCTTCATACTGTGCTTTGTTATGCGATAGATTCCTTCATGCGGGCCACTTAATTTGAATGTCAGTTGAAATTCTAAATTGTAGTTCATTATTGCTATTAGAAAAGAATGTTTGACTGCATTGTCATGAACAACATATTACAAATAAGATTTAAAAAAATAAATAAAGCCAGGATCAAGGAAGCCAAAATCTGTAATTATTTCAATGCTCGTCGGTTAAAAGCAGTTCCAGCTATTCCCAGCTACAAAATGCAGACAGGTTTCACAGGTCCACCCTTTCTTTTAAAGTCAGCACCTATGCCTCCACTAATACAGAGCACCACATTTGCAGATTGGACTTAACAGAATGTTTTCCAGTTAATCGCCATAACAACTACACCAGAAATAATGAAAGGGAACTGACTAGAGAAAGCTAGTTGCTCATGTTGTCCAGAATTAATCATTCAGCTGTCAGTTGACTGCACTAAAAAGTACAACTACGCAGGCACAAACTCAGCCGTTGGCTATAGCTCTCACAACCAAATTGGTATAAGAAAAGACGTCTGAGGATTGGGCAGTGTACAAGAGGTTGTCTGAACTACGTACTGATACACATTGCCCATAGGAAGGGTTTCCAAGCTGTTCTAGTTGTGTCTGGGCGAAATATGTTATATTAGTGTAATTCTGTGCAAGACTATGGATCATGATAAAGCCAGCATCCCAAAAGAGAAGTATTTATGAACATATTTTTAGGATATTAAATACGTAATGTATCAATGTGCAGAAGTGATATACTCAAAGAGCAATGCAGAGTCTCTGCTTTATGTGAGTGCACTATTAATTAATTTTATTATATACCGTATATACTCGAGTATAAGCCGAGTTTTTCAGCACATTTTTTGTGCTGAAAAACCCCAACTCGGCTTATACTCGAGTCAGAGTCTGTATTATGGCAATTTGCATTGCCATAATACAGACAATGGGGGCTGTGGGGGCTGCAGAGAGATGTTACTTACCTCTCCTGCAGCTCCTGTCAGCTCTCTCCTCCTCCTCCTGTTTAGCTCTTCTGTCAGCTCACAGTGTAAATCTCGCGAGAGCCACGGCTCTCGCGAGATTTACACTGGGAGCTGACCGAGGTGCTGAACGGACCGGCGGAGGAGGAGAGAGCTGACAGGAGCTACAGGAAAGGTAAGTAACATCTCTCTGCAGCCCCCACAGCCCCCTCCTACACAGTGCCCATCCACTAAACCACCAGGGAAGGAGAGCCCCCCTCCCTGGCCAGCTAGCAAGCAGGGAGGGGGACGAAAAAATGTATATATATTAATAATAATAAAAAATAAAATAAAAATAAAAATAATAATAAAATAAAAAATAAAATAATAATAAAAAAATGTAATGAAACAAAAAAAATATTAAAATAATAATTAAAAAATAAAAATGCCCACCCCCCACCAAGGCTCTGCATCACACTCTGCATTACACACACACATACACACACTGCATTCATACACACACACTGCATTCATACACACACTGCATTCATACACACAGCATTCTCATACACACACACTGCACTCATACACACAGCACTCATACACACACTGCACTCATACACACAGCATTCTCATACACACAGCATTCTCATACACACACAGCATTCATACACACACACAGAATTCATACACACACACTGCATTCATACACACACACTGCACTCATACACACACACTGCACTCATACACACACTGCACTCATACACACAGCATTCTCATACACACACACTGCACTCACACACAGCACTCATACACACACTGCACTCATACACACAGCATTCTCATACACACACACTACATTCATATACACACACTGCATTCATATACACACACTGCACTCATACACACACTGCACTCATACACACACACTGCATTCTCATACACACACACACACTGCATTCATTATATACACACACTGTAAATAAATATTCAATTAATATAATTTTTTTAGGATCTAATTTTATTTAGAAATTTACCAGCAGCTGCTGCATTTCCCACCCTAGTCTTATACTCGAGTCAATAAGTTTTCCCAGTTTTTTGGGGTAAAATTAGGGGCCTCGGCTTATATTCGGGTCGGCTTATACTCGAGTATATAGGGTAGATATATTGCTTTCTCTATGCACTTCAAGGTATAATACCATTGCTGGGGTAAGCGCACATTTTGTATATAGCTACTATTTAAATGGCACAAAAAAAAATACTATTTTTGATTTGATATAAGGTGATATTTTTTTTTCTTTCTAGGTAAGTTTAACAACATGAAAATGATACCGTGAGATGCAGACTCAGTTAGGGCAGACACAACAACTCCTCATTTCATGAACAGAAGCGTAAATTATACATTTATGGCTGCTCATTAATCAAGGAGTTGTAGAAAAATTTACGAGAAAGTGTGTTCTTTTAGATCAAAATAACCAAGCTAAAAATAACTAAACAGTTAAATAATTTTCTTTGCATTTTGGCTTTTTTTTTTGCCTAACTTTTCACCCCCTTGTCAGTTCTCCACAATTTTTGATTTAGGTATTAACCCAAGTTATATTTCAATTTGCTTCTGAGAACACAGCATACAAGTTAAATTTAACTTGAAATTTTGTTCTGAGTTGGAATATTTCCTGCAAGCTATCACACTGTACAAGCTTCGGAACTGTTGTGTTTTCATAAAAAAAAAAAAAAAATCATAAAAGAAAAGGCTCAAAGAGGAAAAAAAACGAATCTCATTAGCATTTCCTGTCTTTAAAAAAAAGTAATTAGACTTCAGAAGAATGACACTTATTCTTAGAATAACGCGCAACAATGGTAATTGTGATTTTTTAAATTGTGTGTGAATTCTTTGAAAATTGTCCAAGAAATTCAGAGACCTTTTCTAGTTTTGAAGAGGAGCTAAAATAACTTGATGTAAACCCTTGTGTGCAATTTTCTGCCCTGATTAATTACAAAGACTGCTAATTGTGTGTGGAAGTGGTAGCAAAAAGCCTTAGCAATTCTGTCTAGCCATTTCGTCTGAATTGGAAGTGATGTTTTAGGCGGTCTTCTGTGTATTTACAGTATGTAATTTTCACCTGTTACACGCTGCCTAGTTACATGTTACAAAAAAATACAAAAAACACAGGTACATCATTTCATCAAAGTACCCTCAGAAGTGGTATTTGCTTAAGTGATTGCTAACAGTATTCCATCATTGACAAGTGCCGGTACATGGATCACTGCAATGTGTTCTGATTTCACCAACAGTTGTTTCCGAGCTACGTAGTTTGTTGTCTTTTGATTTCAACACATAGATATGATTCAACAGATGATAACCACAGGGAAATGTCTGCAAGTTTCCGTTTTTGAAAGGGATGGAGAGTCCAGGTCCAGGAACACAGCAACCTCAAATTACGTGTGAGATACAAAGAGCATCCTAAAATTGTTAGAAATGTTTGAAAATATAAATTTCTAACACACAACAAGTCCTGTTATTTAGCTTAGTGATAAGGATAAGCGCTAAAAGGTCAACTATGAATGTAAAATAGCAGGCTGAAAACACTGAATGTAAGGGATACCCTCAACCCCTTACTAAGAAAAGGAACAAAACAATACAAAACACATGTTGCACCAAATACTGAGTTCAATAAGTCCAAAAATTCTTCAGACATTCCTGGCTGGTAATTGTAGGTATATGCAATAAAAGAGAAAATAATCAATAATCATGCAGGTTGTCTGGTGCTAGGTATCAGACACACAACAAAGATATTTGAACTACCACTCACATTTAATAGAGCTATAAACCAGCTCTGAGTAAAGAAACTACAGCGGTACAATCTGCGCTGATGGATGTGTAGCTCTATAATCAGTCTCTCAGCATATAATAAAATATAAAAGCAAACAATAGTGCTCACTGTGATAAAATCAAAAACAAATAGATGGTAGTTTACTCACATTTGATAGAACAGTGACACCGCTCAAATGTTGGCGCTTGAGTGGTATGATCCCCACCAGTTATATAATGTAGTGTAGGTACTACTAAGGGTAATTTTAACCAGGGATTGGTGAAGTGTAGAGTAAAAACGTTATAGGTATTGATGTGCCAGGAACAATAAATGTTTGAAAAAGTAGATAAAAGCATAAAAAGTGTAATACACTTACACACTAAAAAAGATTAAAGCTACTTATATTTCAATGCTAAAAGCAAATATTTAAAAGAACACAATGCATTTTGCTAAATAAGAGGCTTATTCAAGTGTAAACAGTATGGGCCTGGAACACAGTGGTATATAGAGAGCGTTTAACAATTTTAAATTTACCAAATTGGTGCCAAAATAGCATCATATGTACCTTTCACCTCAATTAAGGTCACATGATATGATGTAAAGGTTAAAGCAAGTATATTTTAATAGTTAATAGAAAATAAAAATAAACTTAATAAGTAAATAATAAACAATAATAAACATATTCACAGCAATTATAATCCATTTTTATTGATAAGATGTGAAATCACGTGACTCTTAACGAACCAGCGTTTTCCTGATTACAAGGAATATATCAAAAATTTTAATTTTATAATTACCAGATGGCTTTTGGTGGTAAGCCACTAAACATAATGTGTAAAAGTAAAAATTAGGGCTAATTAATGAACTGCCAGACTCGGATCAGAGGAAGCTCATAGTGCACTTCCGGGCTGAACCGGAAGTCCACAACCGCCATATTGGCATGGGGCAGAAAGTATAAGATTGTTGCAGAACTAATGGGAAAGTCTACATTTACCAATGCCAGGGTAAATGTAGAATTGGGCACTGCTGTGGGATACATTTAGCATGAATAGTGAGTGTAAAATAAAATAATAAGGATTATTTTATTAACTATACCCAGTACTCACAAGCAACCAGGCCCTGCAGAATCGTCTAAGCAGAGGTATCATCTCTGGAAGATCTATTCAAGAATTCCTGTTCTACTTATTGTTTCCTTTTATTTCTTAATTTAAAATTGTGTTCTCTTCCACCTCCCACCTTTTTATTTTATGTTCATTCTTTATGACTTTTTGTTAATTGTTTGTTTAGCTAGTGTTACTTCTTTCACTGATAATCTTGTACATTTATGTTAACTTTTTTTTGACTTTCACCTATCTGATCTTTCAAATATTTTTATCCCAAATGTTATCGCTCTGGTATTTCATCTCTAATTACCTGAATATCTCCATGTCTCCCCACCCATAATGGTGTGTTTATTTCTTTTTTTTTTCTAACCCCAGACTTTATATTTCAGACTGGGCCCCTAAAAACAGCATTGATTAACTACACCCAGTACTCACAAGCAACCAGGCCCTGCAGAATCTTCTAAGCAGAGGTGCCGTCTCTGGAAGGCTGCTCAACCCATGTTCATTACCATACTTATATACAGTGCAGATCAACTGGTTTTCAAAACACACCAATCAAGTCACTAAACCTCTCCTCACCTGAAATCATTCTGTTAACTAACTGCACCCTTACCCATGGTTTAAACACTCATAGGTATATGTGTGTATATATATATAGCAGCAAGTGAGATTTCTGGCGCTTATTTCTTATGTGTACAGCAGCTAAATCTTTCCCAAACCAGAGTCTCTTCTTTCTGGTCGTTGATTCAAGTAAAGCAGGGGGTGTAGGGAAGCAGCGCTTAACAATTAAAATCCTTGTGTGGAATCCAATTGAGTCAATATAAGGGAGAAAACAAAATGGGACAGGAATACTTATATAGTGTAGTATGTCTATAACAGCAGAGGCAGAATATAAGGAAAAAATATATTGCACTCACATTTATTTGGAGCTCGAGATCAGCTACAGATCACAGCGTATGGACGGTACAATCCCCTTCTATGGATGTTAGGATGGTCCTGATTAGCTCTGGTATCGTATCCCCGTGCCAATAATCCACGTGGTGTATTCCAGATGATGCTCCAGTGATGTATATAGGATATAAAAAACACAGGAATAGTGTTCTCTGTATAAATAAAACAAATAAAATAAAGAGAGAGATATACTCACAATGGATGAGCAAATAGGGATTACTCAGTCCTTTACAGCATAGGTGGTTTGTCCCCCACCCGGGAATGTGAGATACAGCTTCTTCAATAAAAGATGTCCAGGGAAGGTCCAGGGGTGCAAATGCAGATTAATTTTATTAAACAAATAAAAAATAAATAACACACTAATGCATTTCACCTATACAGAAGGGTTTTTCAAAGTGTATATATATATACCCATGATTATATACATTCATATGTATAATCTTCAAAACACATTTTCTCTAAATAATGTTCTTCCTTATATGTTTCACTTTCACACTTCACTCATTACTAAAATATCCCTATCCTTCTGCTCACCTGTCCCTGGCAACACCATCTTCATTACTTCCAATTTACTCCCCTCCCCTCTCTATTCATCCCATATACTCTACAAATACCTTTCCAGCCTATCTCATTTAACTCCTCCAAAATCCTCTATATACATACCCTTGTACAACATTTTCAAATCCTACTCCCTCCTTCACTTCCTTTCTATCCTTCTGCTCCTAACAGCTGGTGATGTCTCTCCAAACCCCGGTCCCATCTCAGCATACTAACCCGAGGAACCACACCAATCTCATATCCATCTCATGTTACTCTTCCTCTAAATCGTCCTTCAATACTTCCCTCTGGCATGCACACTCTGTTTGCAATATTACAAAATCCACTGCCGTCTACGACCTCTTCATCTCTTGTTCCCTATATTTACTAGCCTTAACATAAATATGGCTCTCCCCCTATGACATTGCTACCCCTGCATCTTTATCCTTTGGTGGTCTTCAACTTACCCACAACCCAAGACACTCTGAATGTAAAGGTGGTGGTGTAGGGTTTCTCCTCTCACCTCACTGCTCCTTCAAACCAGGGCCAGACTGGGAACTAAAAGCAGCCCTGGAAAAAATTCTATACCAGCCCAACAATGCACCGCGCCAGCACAGGCGAAAATGCATCACCCCCAAACACACGCAAACAAAATGCATCTTCTCTTGTGTTTATCTTAACCCCCTTTTGAATTTGTTGCTGTTTTCTTTTGTTTCTTATTCCCTCTTGATTTTTTTTTTAACTCGTTTAGTGTATCTTGCCTCCAATTTGTCTCCTTTGTGTCTTTCAACTTGTGTATCTTTTACTTCATCCCAGCCCGTGTGTCTCTTTTTACCCTTCTCCAGCCTTCTGTATGTCTCTTCCCCCATCGCCTTGTGTGTGTGTCTCTTTTCTCCCCCATTACCTCTGTGTGCGCCCAGCTTTGTCCCCCACAAACCTTTTGTGTGTCACTTTGTCCCCCACAAGCCTTTTGTATGTCTTTGTCCCCTAGCATACCTTCTGTGTGTCTCTTTGCCTCCCCAGTCCCTTTGTGTGCCTCTTTCTTCCCGCAGACCCTCTGTTTGCCTCTTTCTCCCCCTCACTTCTTCTCTGTGTGTCTCTCTTCCCCCTCTGTCTCTTTCTCCCCCTCCTCCTGTGTCTATCTTCCTCCTCTGTCTTTCTCCCCCTCCACCTGTCTGTCTCTTTCTCCCCCTCCAACTGTCTGTCTCTTTCTCCCCCTCCACCTGTCTCTCTCTCTTCCTCCCCCTCCACCTGTCTCTCTCTCTTCCTCCTCTGTCTTTCTCCCCCTCTCTCTTTTCCCCCTCCCCGTCTCTCTCTCTTCCCCCTCTTTCTCCCCCACTACCCCTTTGTCTCACTCTCCCTCCTCTGTCTCACTCTCCCTCCTCTGTCTCTCTCTCCCTCTTCTGTCTCTCTCTCCCTCCTCTGTCTCTCTCCCCCTCTGTCTCTTTCTCCCTCCTCTGTCTCTTTCTTCCCCTCCCGTGTGTCTCTCTCTTCCCCCTCTTTCTCTCTCTTCCCGCTCTTTCTCTCGCTTCCCCCTCTTTCTCCCCTACTACCCCTCTCTCTCCCCCTCCCTCCTCTGTCTCACCCTCCCTCCTCTGTCTAACTCTCCCTCCTCTGTCTCACTCTCCCTCCTCTGTCTCTTTCTTCCCTCCTCTTTATTTCTTCCCCCTCTTTCTCTCTCTTCCCCCTCTTTCTCCCCTACTACCCCTCTGTCTCACTCTCCTCCCTCTGTCTCCCCCTTCCACTAATTCCCCCCCTCACCCACTGACACTGACCTTGTCTGAAATCGGATCTGGAACGGCAGGGACAGCAATGTGCTGTTGTCTCTCTCTCCATCATGCTCCCATGCAGTTCCCACAATTCCCTGCATGGACACATCATAGAGTAATCACTACTCTATGGTGTGGTTGTGCTGGGAATTGTGGGAACCGCATGGGAGCATAATAATTAGCTCTGCCCCCATCCTCAGTCCTCCAATGCTTACTGACAGCTGCACGGCTGTCAGTATCCGTGAGTGTGCCGCCAGACCGGCACAATCACTACCTGGCGGCACCATCATTAAAGGGCCGGCCGCAAGGTAACTATTGAATGTGGCCGGCCCCCTCAGAGTGTGCAAACGGACGGGCAACCGGCTACCTGCATAGCTCCCTCTATTATAGAGGGAAGAATTAGAGCTGTGCAGCCCCCAGGTGCCGCGGCCCACCAGGAACTTCCCGGTATCCCGGTGGGCCAGTCCGGCCCTGCTTCAAACCTCTACCCACCCCCCCTTCCCATTCTTTCCCATCATTCGAAATTAATTTTATTTGCCTTTTAAAACCCTTCTCTGTTAACATTGCCATTATCTATCACCCCCCTGGTTCCCCTCTCCTCTTCCTTGACCACATTGCTGCCTGCCTACCCTATTTACTCTCTTCTAATATTCCATCCCTAATTCTCGGGGACTTAAGTATTCCCATTAGCCCATCTTTGACCTCAGCAGCCTCTAAACTACTTTCAATCACTTCCTCCCCCGGGCTATCACAGTGGGCTAATTCTCCCACTCATGTAGCTGGCAATACCTATGACCTCATTTTCTCTGATGCATGTACAGTATCTAATATCCGCAACACTCCATTTCCTCTCTCTGGTCACCACCTCTTATCGTTTACTCTCGAGTACCCCCTCACCCAACAACCTCAGCCTAACCACCCTCAACTCAGTAGAAACTTTAATTCTATTGACCTCCAGCAGCTGTCAGCTGATATTAATTCAGAACTTCTATCCATTCCTTGCCTCTCCTGTCCCTCACTGGCCATCTTCACATATAACACTACCCTCACCTCTGCCTTGAACGCTGCAGCCAAGCTTTAAACATGCACCTCGAGGAGGTCGTGCCCCCAACCGTGGCATACTAAATTAACATGCTACCTGCAAAGATGCTACCATTGTGCTGAATGCTCCTGGAGGAAGTCTCGCACCCAGTCCCACCTTTTCTATTATAGATTCATATTGTGTTCATACGACGCAACCCTTGCCCTCGCCAAACAGTCATACTTTTCCTCTCTCATTAGTTCATGCTCCCGCAATCCCAGACGTCTCTTTGACACCTTTAATTCTCTTCTTCACCTTGCTGTGGCCACCCCCGAAACTAACCTTACAGCCAATAGTTTTGCATGTTACTTTACCGACAAGAATGATCAGCTAAGGAAAGAATTCTCCCCACCCTGCCTTTCTCTTTCTCAACCACACATAGATCATGCCTTTTTCTACCCTTCAGACTTTTCCCTGGCTGCTGAACAAGAGGTGGCTGCACTTCTCCTTTCCTCAAGCTCCATCACTTGCCTGGTCGATCCTATCCCATCTCACCTTATCAGATCTCTCTCCCCATGTCTTGCACCTTCCTTAACACACATCTTCAACTGCTCTCTCTCTCTTCTGGCGTTGTCCCTGCTGACCTTAAACATTCCACTGTAGTACCTATCCTGAAAAAACATCTCTTGACCCATCCTCCCCCTCTAACTATCGTCCTATAGCCCTACTCCCTTTTTCCTCAAAGCTTCTGGAAAGACTTGTCTTTACCCGTATGTCTCACTTCCTCAATTCCAACTCTCTCCGTGACCCTCTTCAATCGGGCTTCCAGCCTCTCCACTCTACTGAGAATGCTCTTATCAAAGTTACTAACAACATAATCACAGCTAAATCCAAAAGCCACTACCCATACTAATTCTTCTTGACCTCTCTGCTGCCTTTGACACAGTTGATCATGCTCTCCTTCTTCAAACTCTTCAATCACTTGGTCTCTGTGACTCTGTCCTCTTGTGGTTTTCTTCTTATCTCTCCCAACACTCATTCAGTTTCTCCTTTTCTAATGATACCTCCTCCCCTTGTCCTGTTTCGGTTGGAGTCCCCCGAGGCTCTGTCCTTGGTCCCCTATTTTCTCTTTATACTGCCTCTCTTGGCAAACTCATTACCTCTTTTGGATTCCACTACCACCTATACGCTGATGACACCCAGATATATCTCTCCTCTTCTGACCTCTTCCGACCCTGCCATCCTGTAACGTATTACTGCTTGCCTTTCTTCCATCTCTGACTTGATGTCCTCCTGCTTTCTGAAACTCAATCTCTCTAAAACTGAGCTCCTTGTCTTTCCTCCTCCTAATACTGATCCTCCTCTTTCGCTCTCCCTTCAAATTAGTGGTATCCACATAAGTCCATAGCCTGCATCCGCCCCTTTCTTACGCTACCAAGGAGCTTGTCCATGCTCTAGTAATTTCCTGCATGGATTATTGTAACCCTCTCCTAATTGGTCTTCCTAAAAGCTGTATTGCCCCGCTACAGTCTGTAATGAATGCTGCTGCCAGACTGATTTTCCACTCTAGTCGGTCCTCTCACACCTCACCCCTCTGTCAGTCCTTACATTGGCTTCCTGTATCCTATAGGAGTCAATTTAAAGTGCTAACCCATACCTATAAAGCACAGAGATATTCTAGCCCCTCTTATATCTTTTTACAGAACCATAGGTATGCCCCTTCTCGGTTTTTCCGCTACTCGCACCTGTACGGCCAACTCACACTTGCAGCATTTCCTATGGAATAGCCTGCCTACCACCATTAGACTCTCCCCTAGTCTTCAATCGTTTAAGAAGTGCCTTAAAACCCATCTCTTTAGGAAAGCATATTGCCTCCCAGAGTAACCTCTACCTCACATACCTGTCTCTTGCTGTCCCCTATAGGGCAGTGCTTTACTCTCTCCTCCAGCTCTGCTTCACTCCCGCCTTATTTGATTGATATTTCCTGTCCTAATGTATTTTATACCCCACCTCCTATAGACTGTAAGCTCGTATGAGCAGGGTCCTCTTCAACCTATCGTTCCTGTAAGTTTTCTTGTGACTGTACTATTTATAGTAAATCCCCCCCTCTCATAATATTGTAAAGTGCTACAGAATCTGTCGGCGCTATATGAATGACAATAATAATAATAATAAAAGGAGCATGTATGTGGACTTTAGATAATCAAAAGGGAAGTACAAAATAAAAATGCTAAAAAGTATATGAAGGTGAATAAATAAATAATGGAAAAGGTGGAAACAGAAAATTAATAATAAATAAACATAAAGAAATAATAATAATAACAAAAATTAAAAATAAAAATGTTATTGACTTCACCTTCATATACTTTGTGCCAATTTAGTATTAGTATCCATTTATTTTTACTCAGTATTTTTTTACTTCACATGATAGATAGCAGATAGATAGACAGGCAGATAGTTAGATAGATCATCTGATGTTTAAAATACAGCGCTATTCTGATTAATCTTTATCATAATTTGCTTAGAAGTGCCAGTGGATTGTCCAGTGCTGTGTATTTAGTAACGCTGGGCAGCGTTTAGATTATTCCCTACTAACGGAACCTCAACAATTTTTTTACATATATGTGGCCATAAGGGAATCTTTGATGTGAGCTCCAAGCATTGCAGAGAGCATTTTGAAGTGTCAGAAGAAAGCAGAAAGTGGGATTACCATGAAAGCACATAAATCTTCAAGCATTTTCTGCCGACATCTGCTGCTTCAACCCATTAGACCCAGAGCTGTCAATAACCTTTTTTTTTGCGTCCTACTGCAAATCCCATGGTCAAAACAATGACTGACACCTATGTAGCACAAGGCGTTCTGCATCAGCTGAAGTATTTTATTTACACAAGCTCCAATTCGGGAAAGTGGGATACCATCTGCAGTACAACAATGATAGATTGATAGATAGATAGACAGACAGACAGACATATAGATAGATAGACAGACAGACAGATACACGTATAGATAGATAGATAGATAGATAGATAGATAGACTGGTAGATAGATAGATAGATAGATAGATAGATAGATAGATAGATTTATTTATTTATTTATTATTGCCATTTATATAGCGCCAACAGATTCCGTAGCGCTTTACAATATTATGAGAGGGGGATTTAACTATAAATAGGACAGTTACAAATAAACTTACAGGAACAATAGGTTGAAGAGGACCCTGCTCAAACGAGCTTACATTCTATAGGAGGTGGGGTGTAAAACACATTAGGACAGGAATTTACAATCAAATAAGGTGGGCTGCCCTTTTGGAGAGGGCAAGAGACAGGTATGATAGATAGATAGATAGATAGATAGATAGATAGATAGATAGATAGATAGATAGATAGATAGATAGATAGATAGATAGACAGGTAGATAGATAGATAGATAGATAGATAGATAGATAGATAGATAGATAGATAGATAGATAGATAGATAGATAGACAGGTAGATAGATAGACAGACAGACAGACATATAGATAGATAGACAGACAGACAGATACATGTATAGATAGATAGATAGATAGATAGATAGACAGACAGGTAGATAGATAGATAGATAGATAGATAGATAGATAGATAGATAGATAGATAGATAGATAGATAGATAGATAGATAGATAGATAGATAGATATATAGATAGATAGACAGGTAGATAGATATATAGATAGATAGATAGATAGATAGATAGATAGATAGATAGATAGATAGATAGATAGATAGATAGATAGATAGATAGATAGATAGATAGATAGCCAGGTAGATAGATAGATAGATAGATAGATAGATAGATAGACAGGTAGATAGATAGGTAGATAGATAGATCAATTGATCAATAGACAGACAGACAGACAGACAGATAGATAGATAGATAGATAGATAGACAGAGAGAGACAGTTAAAAGGTAGTTAATCGGTCGATGGGCACAGACAGACAGACCAATTGATACAATAATGTATGACATCATACTTTAATAAACAGACAAAAATATGATTGTGGCGAAACCAACCTCGCCACTATGTTCTGGAGAAGCCTGGTTGCTCGCCTGCTGCCTCTGGACTATGGCCCCATGTTAAAAGCTTGTATTTTACCCTGCAGAAAGGCTTGTCCGTGCCTTTCTGCCTGGGTGTTCAGTAGATTGAATCTACCAAACCAACTCAAGAATGAATGGACCACCTGGGTAAGGAGTGTGCCAGTGATTTACCTCCCAGAAGCTGCGGTTAACTGCAGCTTAATTGATGAATGCTGGGTGGCCGCTGTTCATATAGCTGAACACGTGGCAGTGGCCATCTTAAACTCCTGAACGGCCAGCGGTATTCAGCTCCAAACCTGTGAAACTCAAAACGGACACTTAAATGCGCGAATACCGCTGACCCGCCGACCTCCCTTCTCCTGCCTTCAGCCATCTAGCCGGACACCGGTCCATTCGGTATTTTAATCTGTGAACAGCGTTACCCCAGATAGCTATGCCATGGAGCCTATTCGTATACCGAAAGACTATGTGAAAGACTTTGGCTCCGTGGCGATTGAACTATATGTATGTGATTTGAGCGCCATTCGGTAATAATGTGCGCTCAGATCTAAGCTATCTGGGGATAGGTTGAATGTACCTGTTTTATGCAATGGCTGCACATTTATATATTTTTATGCCTTTTTACTGCCATGTGGTTAATGGAGTTTTGCCTCTGTCCTGGGAGATAATTGGATTACTTCCCAATTATCTCCAGGATAGAGAGGAGGGATTGTGATGTAATTGTGGGAGTGTTTAAAGGTGTATGTCTGTGATTGGTCAGTGTACCCTATGTGTCCCAGTCTTCCATCTGGTCCCCTAGGGGAGTGTCCACCAGGTGGAAGACCTGCATAAATACCGGGCAGGTAGCCCATATTAAACCAGACCACTGCTTGACCTTCAACACGGAGCCTTGTCTCGTTCTTGGGGGGATTTACTGTATGCTGCTTCAGACCGATTGCCAGGAGTGTAAACTGTTCGTATGGTTTTTCCTGTTTGGCTGTTTACAGTATTCATATGTTTGAGGGCATTTGTTTGCTTTTCTGGTTCGGTGCATTGGTGTCTACAGTAGCTGCCTGTATATCTGGAAGGGAATATCTCCTAAATGGCGTTTAATCCCCCTTTATGCCTGGGGGGGGGGGCGTTACAATGATAATAAAAATAAGGACACAATTGTGTATTAAAGGGACACTCCAGGCACCCAGACCACTTCTGCCCATTGGAGTGGTCTGGGTGCCAACTCCCACTACCCTTAACCCTGCAAGTGTAATTATTGCAATTTTCATAAACTGCAATATTTACCTTGCAGGGTTAACTCCTCTACTAGACAGCCACTAGAGGGCACTTCCTGGTTTCTAGCAAAGGTTTTCTGTACTAGTGCGTCGCTGGACATCCTCACGCTATGCAAGGATCTCCAGCGTCGCTAAAATCCCCATAGGAAAGCATTGAAAGCATTTTCAATGCTTTCCTATGGGGAGGTCTAGTGCGCGTGCGCAGCATTGCCACGCATGCGCATTAGGTCTCATCCGGCCGCTCATGCGCAATCGGTCTCCCCCGCTGGCTGACGTTGGCGGGGGAGGAGCATGGGCGAACCCTAAACCACTGCCGAGGGACATCGGCGGTGGTCTCAGGTAAGTCACTGAGGGGGTTTTCACCCTTTCAGCAACATGGGATGGGGGGTGGGAGGGAGAGGGGACCTGCAGTGCCAGGAAAATGATATGTTTTCCTGGCACTGGAGTGTCCCTTTAATAATAATTATTATTTTAAAAATGATGGGTGTGCAAATGGTTTGGTCCAACCTTTCCGGATGTGACTTACTTCTAATTCAGATGGTTTTTGCTTAATAAAAGCAACTTTTACCTAATTGTGTGTTTTGGTTTAACTGGTTTAAACATCTGAAAGCACATGATGCAAGCAGCCAATCAGATTCTTGCATTTCTTCAGTTAAGCAGATTAGTTATTAGCTTTCTATGGTGCACTGAAGAGCAAAATTGATATATCAGCATTTTAATTAAAACAAAAAATGTAAAACAATCAGCGCAATATATGTTTTTTTGACATGGGACTATGAATTCGTAAAAATAATTTAATTTCTGAACACAACTTCAAATTCACTTATTTTCATCTACTTATCTGCTTTTAAAAATTTTTTTTTTTATTTGTTCCTAAATTTTATTAAAAGTAAATTATAAGCCTTCCCAAACAAGAGAGACGACTTTGTGCTTTCAATATTTGTTGCAGAATGAATCTTGCTTATACACACCAAACGAGGCAGTTCTCACAAGATGCTGAGATGAGTCTTGTCTTGTTAACTCATATCTTATTTCACTCAGCAGGTTTTGTAGAATAAATGACTGTTCAACGACTACTTGTCAGTGCAGGAAGTGTGTTTAGAAGAAAGAAAAAGGAAGGTAAAAAAAACTTTGATGCAACACTTTTTTTTTTAAGTGTCTACCCATTAAACAAGAGGCACAGAACAGATAAACCCCTTCTATTCTAACCTTCAGGGCCTATTGAGGAATTTCACACATGTTAAGAAATCATTAGCTTAAAGAGCCAAATACACAATTTTAAAGAATTAGCTTAAAGCTGGCATTAAAAATCAACTTCTTGAAAGAGAAGCCATGGGGGGTGAGAGTGCTGAATGCAGTGCACGAATACAGAAAATAATTGTGATTTGCACAAAATAAAAGAAAGTTAAACAAAGTGCATCATAATGAAACCATTTTTTTTTTTACATTTTACAAAAAAACAAGTCAAGTGGAGTGCTTATGTGGCATGCCCACAGAATTTGAACCTGATCTCTTGGGATGATGTGTACATACTACTCTACACATTCCTGTAAGGTAAATGAAGTTAGCGTTGCAATGACAGGTAGATTTATGGAGTGTGCCACAGTATCAGAGGTTAGTGTGACGTTGTGGTTAGTTACAGCTAGCTACAGTCAGTTCTAAGTCTGGACTCTCAATACAGATTCTTATTCTAACCTTATAAGGAATATTAGCCCAATAATAATTTTAACTTTAACCTAATTGCCATGAATCTCACAATTTTACTAAGACTAACCTTAAAGGAACACTGTAGGGTTAGGAATTCAAATCTGTATTACTAATGTGAAAATACCCCTGTCCCTATTCTCTTCTACAGGTCCAGTCATCCCCAGGTGCAATATAAATTTAATAAAATAATGATTTATATCACCTTTTGCAGCGATGATCCAAATCAATGCTCCTCAAAGTGCAGTGCTGAAATTGCATTAAAAATTCCCCATAGGAAAGCTTTGGGGAGTGCTTTTCTGTGGGCTATCTCGTCACATGACCAAGTTTTACTTAGTCAATACAGCAGGAGCATTTTTAGTAGCTCTCATACTGACAGCCACTAGAGGTGGACTTAACTCTGCAATGTAAACATTGTAATTTCACAAAAACTGCAATGCTTTACATTGTAGGGCTAAGAGGACAAGGACACTGCACACAGTGGCTATAGCAGGGGTGCCCAATAGGTAAATTCCTAGATGTTTTATAACAACAACTACCATGAAGCTTTGTTATTCTAAAGGCACTATAGTGTTCCTTTAATGTTTGCCCTAACTTTAACATTAATCGATCAATTTATTAATTAATGATTCATTCTAGCTCAAACATTCAAACATCAATGCAACTGGTTTAAAGTATGTTTGCCATGTGATTCATCAGGGGGTGACAACCATGACGGTTGTCACAGGCCCTGTGGTCCTGGGGGGCCCGGACTGCTTTGGCAGTCCTGGGCCCCACATTCCCTCTCTGCACATATATATAGCGATGATCGCTATATATATGTGCAGCTGCGGGACCCCGGCTCCCTGTACTTGCAGGGGGCCCCAGCAGACTGCAGCCGTATGTTACAGCTCTTCCCTCTCTCTAATTCCCGCGATTTAATGTGGGGGGAGGGGAAAAGCATACACTAGTAAACACACACACTGCATTCACTACACTAACACACACTCTGCGTTCATTACACTGACACACTCTGCATTCACTACACTAACACACACTGTGCATTCACTACACTAACACACACTGCATTCACAACACTAACACACACTCTGCATTCACTACACTAACACACACTCTGCATTCACTACACTGACACACACTCTGCATTCATTACACTGTCACACACTCTGCATTCACTACACTGACACACACTCTACATTCATTACACTGACACACACTCACTACACTGACACACACTCTGCATTTACCACACTGACACACACACTGCATTCACTACACTGACACACACTCTGCATTCATTACACTGACCCTCTACATCCACAACAGACACTGCATCCACTAAACACATTGCGTCTAGTACACACAAACACTACATCCACTGCACAAACACATTCACTTCCACTATAATTCACTTCCACTATACACACCACATGTGGGCGGGCAGAGGGGGGGGGGGCAGACCTTGTGCTTTGTCAGGGGCCCCAAAATTTCTGGTGGCAGCCTTGATTGCGCATGATGTTACGTTCCATAAAAGACACTAGATCTCAGTCTGGTCTTTGGATGAATAAGCAGTGTCTCTGTACAAACAGAACTTAAAGATGGCCACCCCCACTGGACACCTACATGCATGCATTACAAAATGATAAATAAAATGCTATATTACATGAATTTTATTTTATTTATAATAATAATAGAAAATTAATATGAATCATTGGGTGTCTGATTTCCTGTTTCCCTGTGTAACTTAAAAGGTCCAAGAGTAACTTAGAAATAGAATCAAAACATAAAACTGTCACATCGTATTACCAACAAAATATAAAGTAAAATAGAATATAAAAAAAATCCCACAATACAATAACATTTGCACTAATCCTACTGACAATAAATATTTTGGAGCTAAATAATAAATTTTAGGAAGAGATATAATTGCTTTCTAACATATATCTTTAATTATGTATTTATATAGTTTTAAATTTAATTTGATCTACACTTTCATCTCAATCCAAATATTACAACATCATGAGCTCTAATGACTTCTCTTCACATCAAGTGTTTGTCAGTTAACAAATTTAAACCTATTTAGTTTAGAAAAACATCGCCTGAAAGGGGATATGATAACATTATACAAATATATTCGGGGCCAATACAAACCATTGTGTGGAAATCTATTCACAAACCGGACTTTACATAGGACACGAGGCCATGCGTTTAGACTGGAAGAAAGAAGATTTTGTCTAAGGCAAAGGAAAGGGTTTTTTACTGTAAGAAAAATCAGGATGTGGAATTCTCTGCCTGAAGAAGTGGTTTTATCAGAGTCCATACAGATGTTAAAACAGCTACTAGATGCATACTTGCAAAAACAAAATATTCAAGGATATAATCTTTCAATGTAGGGTAATAACTGCTTGATCCAAGGATAAATCTGACTGCCATTCTGGGGTCAAGAAGAATTTTTTTTCCTAGCTTGTTGCAATATTGTGCTTCAAACTGGTTTTTTTTTTACCATCTTTTGGATCAACAGCAAAAAAAACAAATGTGAGGAAAGCTGAACTTGATGGACGCAAGTTTCTTTTCAGCTATGTAACTATGTAACTATGTAACTATGTAACATCTGAATTTTATGGACATGTTATTAATCACTGCACAGTGCTAAACTTGCTTGTGAATAACTGCTCAATACAACATCATTAGAAAATTGCATTTCCGAAATATGAATAAATTAACATGAAGAGTAACACCCATGAAACCTGAAGATGGTGGAGCTGGAACCAAGAAGAGGTGAGGAAATCTTTATAGTTTACATTGAGCATCATGTACCTTTGTGATATATGGTGTATTCAATGCGAAAGGGAGCGATTTCAGGTAAGTTTATTTTTTTTTTACAACATGTTCATTTTACTTCTTGCCATGATAGGAAGGTGACAGAACACATAGGGCATCACAGCTTGCTGCATATGAGGCTGCATAGTCGCAGATCTGTCAGGGTGCCCATGAAGAACCCTGTTCATCACCAAAAGCGCCCTTAATGGGGAGATGAGCGGAAGAAGTGGACCATGGAGTTATGGACGAAGTTGGCTTGGTCTGATGAATCACATTTCCATTTAGATCAGGTGGATGGTTGGGTACATGTGTGTCGTTTACCTGGGGAATAGATGAAAACAGGATACACCATGGAAAGTAGGCATGTCAGCAGTGTTATGCTCTGGGCAATGTTCTGCCTTGGGTTCGGGCATTCCTGTACATGTTACTTTTACACATACCACCTACCTAGAGATTGTTGCAGACTACATACACCCCTTCAGGGCAATAGAGTACCCTAATGGCAGTGACATCGTTAAGCAGTATAAAGCACGCTGCACAAATAGTTTAGAAATGATTTGAGGAACATGGCAAAAGATTTAAAGGTCTTGCGTTGGCCTCCAAATTCCCAAGATTTCAATCCAATTGAGCATCTGTGGGATGTGCTGGAAAAGCAAGTTCAATCCATGAAGTACCCAAATTGCAGGACTTAAAGGATCTGCTGCTAAAGTCTTGGTGCCTGATATCACAGGACATGGTCTGAAGTCTTGTGAAGTCCAGGCTTCGATGCATCAGGGCTGGTTTGACAGCATGAGGTGACCTACATGATTATTAGGCAGGTGGTTTTAATCTTACAGCTGATCAGTGTGTGTATTAAGGTTTTTTTTATTTTATTTTTACAATTATAGCTTTGTGAGCGCATCCATTTTAAGTAGCTAGTTTCAAAGATTGTGGCTTATTATGGAATCAAAAGCACTTTAGATCCTAATATTTGTCATCTCTTCCTATGGAATCCCTGTTTGTAATGGATTTATTCCCTAAACTGAGAATTGCAATTCTTAGGTAAATTCCCTTGATAATTACTGATAATTACCGATAATTCCTACTTTAGTGAACAACCCTGAAGCTGTTGTTGCTTTTTGTCCTTTACAAACACTTTTTTAAGCAATACGTGTGCTTATAATATTCAGTGCTCTTATTCACACTCTTTTTCTTTCTAATCAAAAAAAGCTCAACATGGAATAAGAACAGTGAGGACTATATGAAAGAGTTTAATAATAAAAGAAAAAGGGTTGCTAAACACATCACATAAATTATAGCAACTAAAACAAAGTAAATATTTAATGCACTATAAAAACCAAACATTTTTATGTTTTTCTTCATGTTTTTTTTTTACTTTCTTATTTTTTGCCATTATTACAAACAAATCTCGCAGGACATAACAGGCCTCGATAAATAAAACTAACAGACATTAGAGAGCTGCATTTTAATGTTCACTATTAGTGACAATGTATGTTTTTTTAGCATATTGAGTTGTAGGCCAAGTTTATTTACATTTCGTGCATCCCCAGCTGTGTTTAATAATTCATCATCTTTACACTGACATCTTAGAGCGTTGCCGAAAAATGTATTCAAATTCCTAAGTTCCATATTGTGCTTTTCTTACATTTTTATGCATGGATTGTTTGCATGATATTATTTTGAGTTCAAATGCACGTAACATCTGGACAATTCAGCCAGAAACATTATGTCCACTTCCTGTGAGTGGTTCTCCACCCTTTGAAAAACTCAGCTAAAGGCACGTTCTACCAGCCTGGTCCCTCCCTGTCTAAATCAAGGGCAGTCAAAGGTTGGCTCCCAAAATACAGAGAACTAACGTATCCAAGATCCTATGCTAGCCATACCTCCTACAGTGGCAAAGCACTGTAGGAGGTAAAGTTATAAAATATCTGGGGGTTAACATATGGCTGTCTTGCTCTAGTTTATCAGGAATTTAGAGGGTCCCAACACACACATATATGACAGCAAAGGAAAAATCACATATAACCAGTACGAAAGGGGGCTCAACATATAAGGCAGATACAGAAATAACAAGTAGAGGTTAAAGTACAGAGTACCACCATGATGACAGTACAAGCCAAGGTCAGAACAGCAGAGATTAGCGAAGGCAAGGTATAAACCAAATTCAAAACCCTGATTAATTAATAATGCACTCTCGGGCTATTAAAGACCACGATAGGGCACTGAGCTCTGCACGGTGTGAGTTTAAACAAGTCTAGTATTGGGCATTATTACTATGGCTCTAACAACATAGGGCAGTGAAGCCTGTATAATTCCATGTTGTGTCATTTATATATACATATATATATATATATATATATATATATATATATATATATATATATATATATATATACAGTTAATGATAGTGTTCCATGTCATTATTGGTGCCAGAATGAGACACAGCATTAATACAGAGATGTAAATTTTAAGATGGACATCTCACGTCATTCATTATCAATGCCTTGAGGGCCCAAGGGGACATTAACTTGTCACTGATCAGGGAGCCCTGCATCGATATTGATACATTAGTGGCACACAGAGTTGTTGGGATGGCGCTGGTTAGGAGACCCACCATCACAATTGACATAGGAGTGGTGCTCGGTATTGTTAGGCTAGGAAGAACAAAGCTGGTTTGAGGTGGGCTCCCTGACATAGTCATCTCTACAATCAGTGTCTCAAGACTTGGGGCACTAGTCAGTTTACACAATTAGTTCATCCCTTGTCATTACACATAAATCCAAATAAAACTTGTGGGTTCTAGTGTGAGAACACAGGGGTCCTACAATTCCCTGTAGAGATAAATAGAAGGTGTATTATGCCTCAATGTTGTCCTTCATATGGAATGCAATTGCATCTCCTGTTACAACATGCTGTCCATAAGAGTAGGTATAAGTATTTGAAAAGTTTAATAAAAAAATAAAACAAAAGGAGGTCCATAGCATATAAGAACCAGAATAAATGTATCATCTTGAAATTTTTGTTCCTGAAAAATGATTAACAATTGTCAATGCACTTGTATAAATATAATTTGCTTTGATAGATAAATATAAACATTACGACAAACTTTAAAAATGGTTTAGGTATATTTGTTATTTTACAAGTCAGTGTCATCATTAGGAATATTATATAAAAGAATCAACTGAAATTTGAAAAAAATTGAAATGCATTATCCTTTGCATTACAGGATTGACGCTGAGTTGGCAGACATGTAGAATTCTCTCACTGCCACCTACTGGCAGGCATTGGAAAAACAACAATAAAACCAGCTAAGGAGAAAATGTCTTATCTTTAAAAACCTTTTAAATCCCATATTATGATCAGAGGTATTTTATCAAGATGAAAATGCAGGTTGGTCTTGCTTTTTGTAGTGAAAATATTGGCTAGGAATCATGTGAAATGGATTTCTTGCTTATCCAGGGTTGCCAAAATGTCACTACTTAAAATATTTCATTGCCCAGAACATCAAGTTCATTGTAATGTTAAGTAGGTATTTAATTATCCTAGTATATTTTGTAACTGGAGGTAGACAGGTGCCACCTGTTAGACTGGCTACTTTCGGCATCAACCCCCAAAGACCAGCAATGGGCAATTACATTTTAAGGCAGCCTTGTATTATTAAAATTTGGTATAACAGTTGAGGATTTTAGCGAATATTTTGACTGTATTACCCACTAAAAGGGACACTATAGGCACCCAGACCACTTCCGTTCATTGAAGTGGTCTGGGTGCACTGTCCCTTTTGCACTTAGTGCTGCAATGTAAAACATTGCAGTTCCTGAGAAACTGCAATGTTTACATTGCAACACAAAGTCTGCCTCCAGTTGCTGTATAGCAGACAGCCACTGGAGGCACTTCCTGGATCCTTATGGACCTTCAGTCCGGTAACTGACGCTGGACGTCCTTACGCTCTGCATTTAATACATCGCAAGACATCAGAGGAAGTGGAGCCATGAACCAGTGCCGAGGTACATGGACGCTGAGATAAGGTAAGTAAATAACGGGTTTTAACCTTCTATTCACATCGGTGGGGAAGGAGGGACGCAAGGGAGGGTGGAGGCAGAGGGAGCTTTAGTACCAGGAATACAGCTTCGTATTCCTGGCACTTGGAGTATGACTTTAACAATTAACAATTGTATAACATAATATTTTTTATGGATTGTATTAAAAACAGAATATCCCACTCATTTATCTAGTGCAGCCCAGGATTTAAGAAGCCAAATCTAAAAAAAAAACAAAAAAAAACACATTTACTTCATGATGGTCTTTAGGGGGGAGATAGATTGTGTTGACAGTGAAATGTGATGTCTTCAAACATTTGAGGGTTAAAAAATAGTTTTCTATAAATTAGCAGTTTAACAAAATGGAACAGATCCACTATTCTGGCCAAGGTACATATTAAAGACTGCGAAAGAATGCAAGCACACGTGCAATCGAGTTTACAACCTGAACATCAACTTAGCTATGGAAATTGTTCATTTTTAACATGCAGAAAAAGCCGACAGGCCTGTCTTTGCTTGTACAAATCAGATGTCCAACATTACTGAACTGCAGAGGCAGATCTGTACATTTTACTCCCCCTTGTCATTCCCAAAACTGGTTTGGTAACTGAATTGTTACTGTGGTTCACTTGTTTGTTTGCTTTTACTAAATTTAAAGTTGTATCTGACAGTCCTTTATGAATCTTGTTAATCTTGTAGCATCAAAATGCAAGATCATTGCTTCAAATAGACAAAAAAAAAAAACCTTGTTCACAAAACAGCTACAAAACAAGACATAAAATAATGGTGATTCATATTTGCCATGTAATGAGCACATTTGTAAAGAAATTTAATGTGCCAATAAAAATATATATTATTAAATTGCTCTGTCATGGTTGAAAAGAGCATAAATTATTATTAAATAAATTAGAAAAAATAATATGGCTATCTTTTCTGAGGCACAAGATACTATATATTATATGGATGTCAGAACATTTGTAAGCACTGTGTTGTTCAGCATACAATTTTACATACCGTGGGCTCATTTTTGAGAATTGTCTTAACCTAGTTGAAAGAATGCTTATTGTGGACAGAAAAGAAACGAAAGAAAAAGAAGAGCCTTAATTTGCTGGTACCTCTGTGTGGGGGATAACCCCTATTATGAGAAGAATAAAGTGAAGAGTTGGAGGTAGCAGTTAAATTTAGATGGCACAACCGGGGAATTACTATGATAGCTGGATCCAAAGAAAAAATAAATAAAAAATAAATAAAAAATACTAATAAAACATCACTTTTAATAAATAACTAAAAAAGCGCCCTTATGTATAGGGGCTATAATATACAGACTGACACACCAACATAAAGTGAAAAACACAAAATCAAAAAGTTGTGAAATAAAAATAATTGTATAAATAATAGTGCCCAGAAATCTTAGTATGCCAATATCTGCTACAGTTTAATACTGACAGATGTAGCTGGGATACAATTATAAATGGAGTCTAAGCCACTAAGAGCAATATTTTATTGTGCTGAATTGACCACACTATCGAAGATTAGGTGTATAAAGAACACATTGTTCAAAGTCCTGAATTTCTGCTATCAAGATATTTAATGTGTAGATCGCACGTTATGACGAGTCCTAAACTCCTTTGTTATGATAGCAGTCTATGACTGCAGCAGAAAGTGGTAAAAGTGAAATAGCCTAAATTATTGGCAAATTCTTGTACCTGTAGATACCTAATGAATTACTGACAAAGATAGCCATAGTGTTTAACACCGAATCTTTTTTTTTTTTTTTTTTATGCAGCTAGGTTTGTTTTAATAACCCTCAAAACAATTGGGTACATTAACAAATCACGCGCACAAAATGGTTTTATATAGAAATACAAAAACACAGAACATACTGTTAGAACAGTATAACTGATCTGGTAAAGTTATTTTTTGTTTTTTTAAATGCAGAAACTTTCATATACAAAGATGTTTAAACCTACAATGTAACAGCCAAAAATCAAAACAGTGAGACAGTTCAAGGATTCACAAAGTGAGGTGAGGAAAGCTATTAGAATTTATCTTAACCCCCTGTTTGCAGAATTATTTTATACCATAACCAGGCTTTAACTGGTGGCCGATCTCTCCATTTAATTATACTATATATGAGGAGGGTGGTTTCCTTTACTATATACTAACCAGGGAAAGCGTTTTTGGTTAAGGGGTGCCCTCGAAGGCACAGTAGGGAAAGTTAAGCGATATCTCAGACCAACTATCTTTTCTTCCCTCCCTTTCTTTACGTCTAGAAATTGGAAGCTGACCATGTTTTCACAATATTTTTTAATATTAGCACTATTAGTTGGATGCTAAATATAGATCTCTTTAGAGGCTCCTCAAGAATATATGGCTTCATGGAGTGAGTGGATCCAAGAGGGTCAAACAATGAAATAATGTGTATCGGTTAGAATTTAGTTCTACATACACACTCTATCAGTCACTATTTCATACCTCTAACCAGGGTGTATTTTACACGATTACACTTATATAGAGTTAACAACAAACCACTCTTCTGTATACAGTGGGAACTTTGTTTGCAATCCAGATGCTACTTCTATCTTGCACCAATAAGGTGCGTTAGCCACATAGACATACTAACGGATATAAAGTATCGGACTGAGAAAAAGTTATATTGCACAGACGGCATATACATAATTATCTATGGATGTTATCAATAGCAATGATTTAGATAGCTACAGATACAAGACGTTACTAGCTATCTAAGCTATTCTGCTGCAAACGATCTCGGCTGCAAGTGCAGATCGCTATCACTACCTGGTATTGCTGCAGACATTTCCTCACATCGTTGATTCGGTATTTAAACACTATGGCTATCTATGTCAATAATTCATTAGGTATCTACAGGTGCAAGAATTTGCCAATAATTTAGGCTATTTCAGTTTTACCACTTTCTGCTGCAGTCATATACTGCTATCATAACAAAGGAGTTTAGGACTCGTCATAACGTGCGATCTACACATTAAATATCTTGATAGCAGAAATTCAGGACTTTGAACAATGTGTTCTTTATACACCTAATCTTCGATAGTGTGGTCAATTCAGCACAATAAAATATTGCTCTCAGTGGCTTAGACTCCATTTATAATTGTATCCCAGCTACATCTGTCAGTATTAAACTGTAGCAGATATTGGCATACTAAGATTTCTGGGCACTATTACTTATACAATTATTTTTATTTCACAACTTTTTGATTTATGCAAAGTAGATGGTGGGAACCGCACTCAATCCCAGCGGCCAAGGGTGCTCCGGATCAGGACCAGCAATCCCAGAATTATACACGAAAGAAGTAAGGACCACAGGCACTCCAAATTGAAACCGTATGCAGATTTATTAGGAAAAAATGCAACGCCAAGCAACGTTTCGACCAACAAAGGTCTTTTTCAAGCTTTTTGATTTATAACATTATAGTAATTCCCCGGTTGTGCCATCTAAATTTAACTGCTACCTCCAACTCTTCGCTTTATTCTGGTTGAAAGAATGAGCTGAGTTGGGTTTACTATGTTGGGAATGCAACCTGCTACTCTGATGTGTGAACAGGTTTTACAGATTAAACATTAACGCCAATAAAAATTTACTTTCTTCCTTAATCCTTGCCTCTTTTGTTCTTTGCACGTGGTCTTGTGTAAGACAAACTCATTTATTTGGCCAGCTATAATATTGACAGAAACAAACAACTATTTCAAACATTGGGTTGCCTAAATGTTGTTTTGGTAGCAAAAAAGGCCTCACACAACCCAACAAAATAATAATAAAATAATAAAATTAAAAAAGATCATTTCTAAAAATTTTAACAGAAACTGTGCATTTCTATTAATATTCCCCCTCTTTTCTCCAGTATATCGATTTAGATTGTAACATTTAATCGAGATTTAATGTATCCACGGACAATATAGCAATTAATAGAGGTGATATAATCAGGTCATAATACACTCCATCGTAAACAGCCTTTAAATTTTAGTTGCATAGTGAATATCAATAGCTGTTATAAAACCTTGTTCCAACAAACACTATGCTGTTCCAGATAAGATGGAAATGTAATTTATTAATTTATTTTTATTGTAATGTATGGTATGTAGACAGGGGAGGACACTGTTGACAAAAAAGATTCCATTCTATGAAATTGTTCGCAAATTGTTTATTATAATTTTATTTGTCCTTAACAAACCCTCACTAATGAAAGCAAAGCATATCATAAAACGCAACAGTTACAATTTAACTGCTGGTGATTCGCTTGAGACAAACTGACCTTGAAATGAGTCAAAATGAAATGAGTCAAAATGAAATTAGTCAAAATGTCTACCAAAGCAACATGTTTTCTATTGGTAGAAAGCCATTGGAACAGACAAACATTTGAGGGTAAAATCTAATGCTTTTTGTACCGTACATGGCATTCATCGGAATATCCCATAATAGTGGTGTGGTAAAAGAACTGTAGTTAAAATCAAGAAGTTAACATTTAATTAGAGCTTATCGTGCATTTTTGGTCTAGGTCACAAACTTAACTTTATATTAAAATAGTCCATCTATGTAATTTAAAACTGGTGTAGTTCCATCCTGACAAAGCACAAAATAATATAAAATTATCAACCTAAGAAAAGAATTGAAATGGGAATCGATCCATATTTTTGTTTATAGAATGTCCAATGTACTCCATCTTTATGTATATCCTCATTGTAGAAATAAAATGTTTAAAATGCTTTTAGTTTTGATTTTAAAAATTCAAACAATATAAAAAGTATTCTGGCCAAGAATTCCTGATTTAAAAACAGCACAAAATATTTGAAACTTATGCTAAGTATTGAAGCTAAGATGTGTAGCCACCATATGTAGGTGGGTGATATGTGTATAATTCCTATTGTATATTAGAATATACAATGTTTTTGCAGCAGTTACCAGACAATAAAAATTAGGGCCAGTGCTACCATAAGGTGGCACAGGTGGCCTGTGCCTGTCAGACCGGGGAGAGGCAAACAAGCTCTTCTCCTGCGGTCGGCACTCAGCCATGCTACACAACAGGAGGGAGGTGAGATGGAACATTGGGGTGGGGAGCTGGTAAGATACATGGGGGAGGGAGGAATGAGACACATGGAGGGTTGGGGAATTAGACACATGGGGGCCTGGGGGATTAAGGAACATATAGGGGCTGGGGGCTGAAACACATGGGAGGCTGGGAGGATTGAGACACATGAGGGTTTGGGGGATTTACACACATGGAGAGACTGGAGGATTGAGACACAAGGAGGGCTGGGGGGATTGAGACACCCAGAGGCTGGGTATTTAGAAAAATGGGGCCTGGGGGATTTAGACCCATGGGGACTGGGGAAACACAATGCTGTAGAACATACACAACATAAAGTAAAACAGCTCAGGTAGTGGTTGATCATAAGGTATCAATATCCTTCTGAAGATACGGTCTCCAGTACTGTGTACAATACTCCAAGTGAGGTCTCACCAGTGTTCTATACAATGGCATGAGCACTTCCCTCTTTCTACTACTAATACCTCTCACTATACAACCAAGCATTCTGCTAGCATTTCCTGCTGCTCTATTACATTGTCTGCCTACCTTTAAGTCATCAGAAATAATCACCCCTAAATCCCTTTCCTCAGATGTTGAGGTTAGGACTCTATCAAATATTCTGTACTCTGCCCTTGTGTTTTTTTACGTCCAAGATGCATTATCTTTCACTTATCCACATTAAATGTCAGTTGCCACAACTATGACCATGTTTCTAGTTTACCTAAATCATTAGCCATTTGGCTTATCCCTCCTGGAACATCAACCCTGTAACATATCTTAGTATCATCAGCAAAAAGACATACCTTACCATCAAGACCTTCTGCAATATCACTAATAAAAATATTAAAGAGAATGGGTCCAAGTACAGATCCATGAGGTACCCCACTGGTGACAAGCCCAAGCTTTGAATATACTCCATTGACTACAACCCTCTGTTGCCTGTCACTCAGCCACTGCCTTACCCATTCAACAATATTGGAATCCAAACTTAAAGATTGCAGTTTATTGATAAGCCTTCTATGTGCAACAGTGTCAAAAGCCTTACTGAAATCTAGGTTAGCAATGTCTACTGCACTACCCTGATCTATAATTTTAGTTACCCAATCAAAAAAATCAATAAGATTAGTTTGGCATGATCTCCCTGAAGTAAACCCATGTTGTCTCTCATCTTGAAATCCATGTGTTTTTAGATGTTCAACAATCCTATCCTTTAACATGGTTTCCATCACTTTCCCCACTATTGAAGTAAGGCTTACTGGCCTATAGTTGCCCGACTCCTCCCTATTACCTTTCATGTGAATGGGCACAACATTCGCCAACGTCCAATCTTCTGGGACTACTCCTGTTATCAATGATTGGTTAAATAAATCTGTCAATGGTTTTACTAGTACACCACTAAGCTCTTTTAATAGCTTTGGGTGTATTCCATCAGATCCCATTGACTTATTTGTCTTTACTTTTGACAGTTGAAATAGAACCTCTTCCTCTGTAAACTCCTGTGTAAGAAATGACTAATTTATCCTTTTTCTTAACTGAGGTCCCTCTCCTTCATTTCCATCTGTAAATACCGAACAAAAATATTAATTGAGGCAGTCAGCTGTACCTTTATCCTCTTCTACATACCTTCCTACTTTTGTTTTTAATCTAACTAATCCTTGTTTTACTTTTCTTTTCTCATTTATGTATCTTAAAAAAGTTTTGTCCCCCTTTTTTACTGACTGTGCTATTTTCTCTTCTGTGTGTTATTTGGAAGCTCTTTTAACTTGCTTAGCCTCTTTCTGCCTAATCTTATAGATCATTCTGTCTTCCTCATTCTGTTTTTTTTATAATTACTAAATGCTAACTTTTTGTTTTTTACTGTTTTGGCCACATCTGTGGAGTACCACAGTGGTTTCTTGAATTGTTTGCTTTTACTGACAAGCCTAATGCAATTTTCTGTTGCCTTCAGTAGTGCAACTTTTAAATAATCCCATTTCTCTTGGACTCCATTTAAATTGCTCCAGTCTGATAATGACTCCTTTACACATATTCTAATTTTAGAAAAGTCTGTTTTTCTAAAGTCTAAAACTTTAAAACTAATTTTGGAGATGATCACTATTTGGCCTTTGTCAAAGTCACTCCGATCTTTTTGCTTGCCTATTTTTTCTGCTTCCAACACAAATTCAAGAATGGACTGCTCACTTGCTGCCTCATACATCCCACCCTTGACAGTTGCCATAGTAACTATATAATCAATTTTATTCAGTTCAACTGATCACTGTATAAAAAAAATGTATACGTATTCCATAAATATTATGTAACAAATACAACATATATTTAAATGAACGTATAACGCAATGAATACATTTCAACCAGAAAAAGTGGGCCAATAGAATTGCGGTTGCAAGCTATTAAATTATTATGATATAATAGTAATATCTTAGATATTATTTTTAAATAAATCTACTCAAGTACAATAATTTATTAATCCTATGGTGGTAGAATTGTATCACATAGACAAAATAGTCATTACACCTCATCACCGAATGTCATACATGGTTTAATGGAATTAAATGTTTGTCTTCTGTACAGCACTGCAGAATATATTGGCGCTATACAAATAATTGTAATTTAAAGGAAAATGCTTTTTATATTTTACCCGTTTTGGTATATTTGCTGTCTAAATATCAGTAGACAAAAGTTATTTTGAAAATATCTCCACATTTGATATACACCAATAATACAGCGTTTCCCAGGTGGTGTTCTGCTGAACCCAACTGGGGTTCAAAAATTGGGGAACAAAATTGGGGCTCCGCAGCGATCGGCCCATTGGGTAGCCCAAGTATTTAGGGCCACCCAATGGGTATCGATAAACAGAGGTCTGGTCAGGCGCCACGGCCGTCTAAGACTGCGACCGGACCCTGTTGTATGGGATGCTGGGAGGAAGGGACAGCACTTCCTCCCAGACAGAACGCGTCTGGTGGAGCACCAGCTGGAGGGAGAGAGGGAGCAGCAGGTATGGAGCACCTGCCAACCTGGCACAACAGCCTCAGCCAGCGGCCTGCAGCACTGAAGGAAGTCACCCTCCTGAAGAAAAAAGGTAAATGAACCGGAGGGTGACTGCAAATATAAAAATATATAAACATATGTGTGTGTGTATTTGTCTATGTGTGTCTGTGTACCTGTATCAGTTTGTGTATCTGTGTGTCAAGGTGTATGTGTCACTGTGTGTGTATCGGGGTGTCAAAGTGTGTATCCCAGTATGTGTATGTGTGTATGTCAGTGTGCTTGTGTGTGTGTGTGTGTGTGTGTGCCTGTGTGAATGCCTGTGTATCTGTCAGTGTGTGTGTGTGTGTGTGTGTGTGTGTCAATGTGTGTATCATTGTGTCAGTGTGTGTGTGTATCTGTGTGTGTAGTTGCCAGTGTGTGTATCTGGGTGCCAAGGTGTGTGCATCTGTCAGTATGTGTATCTGTGTGTCAGATAAACAAACTGACACATTCACACACACTCAGAGACACTGACACACAGATACACATACTGACAGATGCACACACCATGGCACGCAGATGCACACACTGGCACATACACACACACACACAGATACACATTGGCACATACTGGCACACAGATACACATACTGACAGATAACCACACCTTGGCAAACAGATACACACACACTGGCACAGTGATACACACACTGGCACATGCACACACAATGGTACATGTACACATAGATACACACACTGATCTACAGATACACAAACAGGGTCACATACACACACTCAGTGACACATACACACACCTTGGCACACAGTGTATCTGAGTGTGTGTGTGTGTCAGTGTGTTTATCTGTGTGTCAAGGTGTGTGTATGTGTCACTGATTGTGTGTGTGTGTGTCACTGTGTATATATCTGTATTTCAGTGCGCGTATCTATGTGTCAGTGTATCTGTCAGTGTGTGTGTATGTGTCAGTGTATCTGTCAGTGTGTGTATGTGCCAATGTGTATATCATTGTGCCAGTGTGTTTGTATCTGTGTGCTAAGGTGTGGGTATATGTCAAGTGGGTATCTGTCAATATGTGTATCTGTGTGTTCATGTTCCTGTCAGTGTGTGTATCTGTGTGCCTGTATGTGTCAGGGTGTGTATCTTTGTGTGTGTGTGTGCGTGTGTCTGTGTGTCAAGGTGTAAGTACCTGTGTGTGTGTGTTTGTGTCAGTGTATCTGTCAGTGTTTGTATATGTGTGTCAAGTTGTGTGTATCTATGTTTGTATGTGCCAATTTGTGTCTGTGTGTCAAGGTGTTTGTATCTGTGTCAGTGTGTTTATGTGTTAGTGTGTATATGACTGTGTATGTGTCGGTGTGTTTCTGTTTGTTAATGTGTATGTATATGTGTAAGTAAATGTGTAAGTATGTATGTGGCAGTACATATACAGACATCAGAGCAATCAAATACCAACACAAAACACACTCCTGCAAACACAAACATGACATACAAAGACACCCCTGAACTCTAACTCCAAAATTGTATACAAACACTCAAATACCAATACTACACACAAATGTAAATCCACATTTAAAATCCAACACTACAAAAAACTAAATTTTGCCAAAAACGAAAACATTACGCTCTAATTGAAATGTTTTTGCTATGGCGCAATTTTTTTTTTGCGGCGTGTTCCATAATTGTGAACCCCTGCGTTAATACAATGATACTAAGCTTGCTTAAAATATATTATATCATATATTATATTATATTATGTATATTTTTTTTATAAATAAATATTAAAATTTGCATAAGGAAAATCAACATTTCGACCCTAACAGGTCTTTATCAGACCGCTACATTTATCATATTAAGATAAAAAAAAAATTGGTTAGATAGCAGACTTACTACTGATTTATATATAATATAATATAAACAAAGCAATAGCAAACACAGCCAGAATTTGTTTATAAAGAAATCAAATTAAACAGACATTCTTAATTAAACTTTCTTTTGTACATAACATCTATTCGTTGGTTTTAATCATATTCTGGCACATCATAAATGAAACCTACACTTCCTTTACGTGGCCTCCGTTATATAATCTGTATCTCTAACCTCAGATTGCCCAGAGCTGTCTCTGCCACATTAAAGGGCAATGCACAGGCCAACGATTTACTCACAAAGCATCTATTCACCAGTCTTGCCAGTTGGGAAACCAGGCAACGTATACATCATATTGTTTATATTTTATCATCACGAAAAACAATCCATGTAGAAATAAACAGCCGATAATGGAGAAGAAATGTGGATTATTTTCTGTACATGAGGCAGAAATGCATAATTGGTTCTGAAAGAACAGTGCCCATCGGCATTTTAAAAAAAAATGTATAAAATGTTCTATTTGTCGGTGGATCTTATGCTCCTCGGCAGCAAGTATTTAACAGGAGTAGACAGCATTTAACTATCCATACATTTTGTATTAGAACTCCCATGATCCTCAGTTCCTGGCCTGCCAAAATGGATTGTGGGGTGTTACTGTTATTTTTATTATTCTTGTTAAATATAAAGCGCCAACACATTGTGTAGAGGATTTACTTTCACTGTCAAACGCACATGCATATCACCTCGTCATTTACTTTTCTGGTCACAGGTTAGAGTCAAGTGGGGGTTTGTTTTCTAAACTGTGAATTGTGTAGAACTCTAAGAGAATTGCAAAGTTTAGGCAAAAATAGCAAAGCGGGATAAACAGTCGAAACTTAAACATTTTCCCAATTGGAATTTGTGGTCTAAAATTTTTAATTCCCTTGTCAATGTACCACAATTCTGCATCTTGTAAAAAAATTGTGCTCTTTTTGTAGACTTCTGCATTTTGTTTCAAGCAAATTGTGATTCTGACTGTGACCTGAGTTTTGGGAGAATGACGGTTCTTCTGAATTCCATAATTTCAAAACACTGATTGACCCATTTTTGCGTCTTTTAGTTTGTTTGATTAGTTTTCCCCAAAATGATGACATTTGATGGATGAGATTTGTCCGATCCAAAACTCAACATAGACGAATCCTAAATCGACCAATCCCCCAAAAATTCGGGGGATGAAACGATTCGTCTGGACTGTACGTTTCCCATTTTCCGTCTAGAGGATTCCTGATCTTCTGTTCATGTGGTTTTGTCTTGTAAAGACAGGGAGGTTTCCTTAAGAGCATTATTTGACATGAAGTCCACAACATCTGGAGTGCCGAAGGTTGCATACCCTTGTCAAAGAGCATGGTGTCAGTGGTCTCCTATTCTAAACTCAGCCCTGCACCATGTATAGCTTATAGACTACAAGTTGTCACTCACCCTAATGGAGTTCACTGAAGGTGATGTTTAGAAACTGTTACACAGAAGACAACTAGCTTTATCTGATCAAGGAATAAATCTGTTTTATATTTTCATTTTATGGTCATGTTGTTTATTATGACAAGACAACCTGGGGGATCAGGACCAGTGTATATTTTACCCTTAAACATACTGATACCATATGGAAATATGGCAGGTGACTAATAACCTGTGATGTAATCCTTGCATGAACAGGAGATGATCAGCACATTGCCGTTTGTTTTTCAAGTAAAAATATATATATATATATACGTTTAAGGTTTGTTTTGTTACAGTAGGTTGTTTAAGGAATTAAATCATCCCATATCATGCCATTGGAGCATACCTGAAAACAAAACACAATAATCTAGAGAGAGTGCCTTCTCCAATTAAAAGGGACAGTTCAATGTCCATAACCACTACAGACCAATGTAATGTTTATGGGCCAAAAGTGCCATGGAAACCCCCAATGTCACTTTTGGGGACCACTTACCTGGGGTCTGCTGGGCACCAGTCACTACCTCCATTGAGAGCCATAAGTACCTGCATGGTGCTTCTGTGAGCTCTCCTGAGCTAAGACCAGCCATAAAGGGCCAACTTGTTGGCTAAGAATATCAGTTGATCACTGTCAGCCAATGAGCTAAGCCCTGCACTACAAGCACCCTGCAGACCCCAGGTAAGTTATCATACCATTAGCAAACAGATTGATGACTTATATTGAATGATGCCAGGGCACCTTTGGCACCATTACCACTATACGCTGTATAGTTTATAGTACTTGGAATTGTCCATTAAATATCTCTCAGGTTTACCAGTAACACAGTCAACTCTTTAACTCTTCTTTCTCATTCACAGAACAGCAATACAATCATAACTCTGCTAACCAAAAAATGTTGGTTTTATGGGAAAATAGTTATTTTTCACTGAGAATCATTGGTGACATTACTCATCACTTTTATTTGTAACAGAAACTAGCTAGAGCTTGGCATAGATCTGATATATAGATATTATCTTGTAAGAAAAGAATACAAATTGTAAACTGATTTAGGAGCTGCAGAGAAAAAAATATGAATTTGCATAGAGTGATACATATAACATTTTAAGGCTAAGTGGCATCATACTTTATTTTTAACAATCATCCCAAAATACCTGCAGAAAATAATAAAAAGAGACTTGTTGCAGTATTTTTTTGTGTTATACTGTCAAAAAGAATTATATGATATCGCAATGTAATTTGATATTGAGCCATCTATTACTGAAACAGTTAAATTTTCACTGTATTTTATAATTTGGTGCACATTCGTTTGAGTTATCAGTTGTTCTTCATTGTCTGCTGTCTCGAAATCTGTACGTTTCCCATTTTCCGTCTAGAGGATTCCTGATCTTCTGTTCATGTGGTTTTGTTTTGTAAAGACAGGGAGGTTTCCAGAGCGCTTTTCCGTCAGCATTCTCCCTGTGGAAAACACTTTGTTCGTAGAACGTGATCAAAAGCATACTGCTGTCAATTAGAAAAGTGAAATTTGCCCGAACAGCTGTTACACATTTTGTCTTTCGCTTTTGGGTGCAAACTAAGTATCTTTTCTAAATGCTGCCATATGTCGATCAAAATAAGAAAGCCCAGCTAGGGTCAGGTATTACATCTCCTGCAATTATGCAATGATAATACTGTACCGATTAGGAGAGATTATGTTAGCCTTGTTTACATTATCTTACATTGTGTTTTTCATTCATCTATGTAAACAAGTGGATCAGTGAAGACTAATGGAGAGAATGGACCAGTCATCACAGTTTTCTACTTTGCAATTTCAGAGATCGTTGGAATACCTAAATCGATATATTGCTGTTTCCTATTATTTAGTATGGAAATTATTAAGATAACTAGCCCCACCGTCATCACCCCGTTAAACGTATTTAAATCTAGGTTTCACCACAAATGACCTTAAATTACATTCACCCAATCTCCCATTTCAGAGTTAGTATACACACTAGTGTCCCCATTGCCTAAGTATCTATGTCAATTTCTCCAGTGTCACCAGCTGTTCCCACTCCAAAGTCACCATCTCCCGCTGCACTGCTGTGTCACAATTTCCTCCTCAGCCAAGTATGGCCAAATCTCCATCTACCCTGTGCAGAACTCTTCCACCAGTGGTCACCATCTAACCTCATTCCAGTTACCAACTTCAAAACCAGTTGTCACTATCTTCCCCCTCTATTGTCAATGTTAGTACCTTGCTCCCTCCTCTTCCCCATTGGCATCACAAGCTCTGCCTTACACACACCTCGATGGTAACTAGCTGTTGTGGTCACTGGATCATACCCCTGACTGACAGTTGTTAACTCCCCAATCCATGTTAGTGGTGTTTGACCACCAGATACCACCAAGGTTTGTTATGTAGGCAACTAATCTTCATATTGCACATCCATTAAATGTCACTGGCTAAAAACATCCTGCCATTTAACAAAGATCCCCATGAAAATGAGATATATTTGCCAAGAGATACATAAGTGATAACATAACATTAAGTGATCACATAACATTCTAGAACATATGGTACAAAACTCCTTGTTGTCTTCTGATGACCAACTTCCACATTGTAACCCAGTAGCCATTCTCATTCTTCTCAGCATTTCAATGTTTCTGTGAATTTGAAATGTGTTGTGAAAATTCTATGTATTTTCTTTTAAAAATGTGTACACAGATGAAATAACATAGAACATGCAATGAAGATAAAGTTTCGGTACCTAGAGGGTCCCTTTAACAAGGTATAGCTACTCCATGGAATGCAACATGCTAACGTGTAGTGATGTCCCGAACTATTCGCTGGCAAATAGTTCCCGGTGAACATCGCATGTTCGGTCCACCCCCTATTCATCATCATTGAGTAAACTTTGACCCTGTACCTCACAGTCAGCAGACACATTACAGCCAATAAGCAGCAGACCCTCCCTAGCAGACCCTCCCACCTACTGGACAGCATCCATTTTAGATTTATTCGGAAGCTGCAATCATTTTTTTTATTATTATTATTTTTTATTTTATTTTTTTAATTCTAAATGCAAAACATGGGCATATAGGGGAATATTCACTAAATGCCAAACATTGGCATATTCCCCTATATAACAATGTTTGGCATTTAGTGAATATTCCCCTATATAACAATGTTTTGCATTTAGTGAATATTCCCCTGTATAACAATGGTTGGCATTTAGTGAATATTCCCCTATATAATAATGTTTTGCATTTAGGGAATATTCCCCTATATAACAATGTTTGGCATTTAGTGAATATTCCCCTATATAACAATGTTTTGCGTTTAGTGAATATTCCCCTGTATAGCAATGTTTGGCATTTAGTGAATATAGGGGAATATTCACTAAATGCCAAACATTGTTATACAGGGGAATATTCACTAAATGCAAAACATTGTTATATAGGGGAATATTCACTAAATGCCAAACATTGTTATACAGGGGAACGTTCACTAAATGCCAAACATTATTATATAGGGGAATATTCACTAAATGCCAACCATTGTTATACAGGGGAATATTCACTAAATGCAAAACATTGTTATATAGGGGAATATTCACTAAATGCCAAACATTGTTATATAGGGGAATATGCCAATGTTTGGCATTTAGTGAATATTCCCCTATATGCCCATGTTTTGCATTTAGAATTAAAAAAAATAAAATAAAAAATAATAATAATAAAAAAAATGATTGCAGCTTCCGAATAAATCTAAAATGGATGCTGTCCAGTAGGTGGGAGGGTCTGCTAGGGAGGGTCTGCTGCTTATTGGCTGTAATGTGTCTGCTGACTGTGAGGTACAGGGTCAAAGTTTACTCAATGATGATGAATAGGGGGTGGACCGAACATGCTATGTTCACCGGGAACTATTTGCCAGCGAGCGGTGGGTGGGGGCCCTAAACAAAACAATAAGGGTGGGACCTACTGTTCTCCCCCCCGGCCCCCACCCCTGCGTGATGGGTGGGGGCCATAAATCACAATTGCGGGGGACCTACTGTCCTCCCCCCACCCCCACCCATGAGCGTTGGGTGGGGTCCATAAAAATAATGAGGGGGGACCTACTGTCCTCCCCCCCGCCCCCACCCCTGCGCGGTGGGTGGGGGCCATAAAAATGAGGGGGGACCTACTTTCCTCCCCCCGGCCCCCACCCCTGCGCAGTGGGTGGGGGCCATAAATCACAATGGGGGGGGACCTACTGTACCCAGGGCCGGACTGGGCATTAAAAGCAGCCCTGGAAAAAAATGTTTTACCAGCCCCATAATGCGTCGCGCTAGCATAGTGTGCAGATACAGAGTTGGAAAAGAGAACTTAAAATTAAAAATTATTACTCCAACGTAAAAAAAAAGCACTCATATGGTTCAAAATAAACAAAAGTGCTGATTTATTTTAAGCAGATGTGCCTTTGCATGTAATCAATGTTTCAGTCCATCTACCATGACATATTAAGGAAAGCTTGGTAATGGGACTGAAATGGTGAATGTATGTTGGGCACAACTGTAAAAAATTGACGTTATCTTGTTTACTTTGAAGTCCTTTGGGTGCGCTCTTCACTTTTAAATATGTTATTGTGCTGGAGTGTGCACCTACCTAGCAACAAGACTGGGCCAATATCTGCTCATTACATATGGTACATATTAATGACATTTCTCTGTGTATTATGCATATATAAATGTACATTAATATATGTGTAAATATAATAGACATAATTATCTATATATCTAATACACACATTAATATACATGTCATATACCAGTGGAGGATCCAGAGCCTGATCTCGGGAGGGGCACTTGTAGATTATTTAAAGAAAAAATCCATGCACAATAACCACTACTGCTCTGTGTAGTGGTTATGGTGCAAGGAGTGCCGGTGTTCTATCAGTCTGCTATACCTCGTCAGATTTCTATACCCTCGTCACTTCCGGGGAGGGGAAGCAGCTGGATCCTGTGCTGCACATGAGTGCTAGCACTCCTGCTACTCCTCCACAGCCAGGTCCTGGAAGGTAAGTAAAACTAGTGTTACACTTTCATTATAGTTAGTGCATTCACTAAGCTTAGGCACACGGGACATTTAGGGTTAAGTGAGGGTTCAAATTAGGGTTAGGTAAGTGCTTCTAACCTCTCTCACTCTCTATTCTTACCCTAACCCTTGGGGTAAGGGTTAAAATAGAGTGTGAGAAAACCCTATTTAGTGATATTCCCCTATTGTGAAATATCACTAAATGTGAACAAGTCCCTAATCCTAACTCTAATTTGAACCCTAACATTAACCCTAAATGTCCCATGTCCTAAGCTTAGTGAATGCACTAACTATAATGAAAGTGTAAAACTAGTTTTACTTACCTTCCAGGACCTGGCTGTGGAGGAGTAGCAGGAGTGCTAGCACGCATGTGCAGCACAGGATCCAGCTGCTTCCCCTCCCCGGAAGTGACGAGGGTATAGAAATCTGACAGGTATAGCAGAATGATAGAACACCGGGACCCCCTCACAGAGTAAGTAGTCAAACCGTTTAAGAACAGTTCGACAACTTACCTGGGTTTTGCTGTAGTAGGGTATAGGAGCAGTGGTACAATGTGTGAGGGGTGCAGTGTGTGTGAAAGGTTCAGTGTATGTGTGTGAATGCGTAGCGTGTGTGGGGAAATGTGTGTATGGAGGCACTGTGTGTGTGTATGAGGCAATGTGTGAATGTGTATGGTGTGTGTGTGGGGGCAGTGTGTGTATGGGGGGCAGTGTGTGAATGTGTATGGTGTGTGTGTGTGTGTGTGGGGGCAGTGTGTATATGGGGGGCAGTGTGTGAATGTGTATGGTGTGTGTGTGGGGGCAGTGTGTCTATGGGGCTAGAGTTCACTCTCAACACTGCGACCACCAGGAACTCGTGGTGAGAGTGAACTCTAGCCCATAGCTCCATAGCTCGTGAGAGCCGGAGCAGTGCCGTGGTAACCGCGGCAACGCTTTGTGCTCGTGCGAGGACGCAGAGGAGCTGCAGGCTGACCTCTCGGGTCCTTTCTCCCTCCCCTGCCGGCTCCACCCTTTCCCTTTGTCTCTCTCTCCCCCACATCTCTCTTCCTCTCTGTCTCTCTCTCCCCCTGTCTCTTTTTCCTCCCTCCACCATCTCTCTATCCCCCCTCTGTCTCTTTCCCCCATCCTTTCACTGTGCCCCTCTGTTTTATTTGCCCCCTCCCCTTGTGTCTCTTTATTCCCCTCCTCCCCTTGTGTCTCTTTATTTCCCCCTCCCCTTGTGTCTCTTTATTTCCCCCTCCCCTTGTGTCTCTTTATTTCCCCCCTCCCCTTGTGTTTATTTATTTCCCCCCTCCCCTTGTGTCTCTTTATTTCCCCCCTCCCCTTGTGTCTCTTTATTTCCCCCCTCTCCTTGTGTCTCTTTATTTCCCCCCTCCCCTTGTGTCTCTTTATCCCCCCCTTGTGTCTCTTTATCCCCTCCCCTTGTGTCTCTTTATCCCCTCCCCTTGTCTCTTTATCCCCTCCCCTTGTGTCTCTTTATCCCCTCCCCTTGTGTCTCTTTATCCCCTCCCCTTGTGTCTCTTTATCCCCTCCCCTTGTGTCTCTTTATTCCCCCCCCTTGTGTCTCTTTATTCCCCCCCCTTGTGTCTCTTTATTCCCCCCCCCTTGTGTCTCTTTATTCCCGCCCCCCCCCTTGTGTCTATTTATTTCCGCCCCCCCCCTTGTGTCTCTTTATTCCCCCCCCCCCCTTGTGTCTCTTTATTCCCCCCCCTTGTGTCTCTTTATTCCCGCCCCCCCCCTTGTGTCTCTTTATTTCCCCCCTCCCCTCCTTTCCCTTCCACTCCCCTCCCCTCCCATTTACCTGATTGAGTGGGGCTGGGGTTGGGGCCGGCCGCATTCCGCGCTGGAGCCGCCGGACCGGGTGGCAGCCTCGCCGGTCCGGCGGCACTGCTTTCACTAATGCTGACTCGCTAGGGGCTGATGGAGGAGGGAGGAGCATGTCTCTGTACCATGCTCCCTCGCGGTTCCTGTGCTGGGAATTGTGGGAACCGCGAGGGAGCATGGTACAGAGACATGCTCCTCCCTCCTCCATCAGCCCCTAGCGAGTCAGCATTAGTGAAAGCAGTGCCGCCGGACCGGCGAGGCTGCCACCCGGTCCGGCGGCTCCAGCGCGGCCGCCGACCGGCCCCTTCAGAGTGTGTGCCACCGGACCGGCCACCCGGTGGCACATACTTGTTCAGAGCAGCCCCCAGGTGCCGCGGCCCACCGGGAAATTTCCCGGTATCCCGGTGGGCCAGTCCGGCCCTGACTGTACCCCTTCCCGGCCCCCACCCCTGAGCGGTGGGTGGGGGCCATAAAAAACAATAAGGGGGGACCTACTGTCCCCCCCGGCCCCCATCCCTGAGCGGTGGGTGGGGGCCCTAAAAAAAACAATAAGGGGGGGACCTACTGCCCCCCCCCCCGGCCCCCACCTACTGTCCCCCCCTGAGCGGTGGGTGGGGGCCCGAAATACTAATAAGGGGGGACCTAATGTCCTCCCCCCTGGCCCCCACCCCTGAGCGGCGGATGGGGGCCCTAAATACAAATGGGGGGGACCCTAGTCACCCCGAAAAAAATTAGAAAAAAACAACTTACCATTCAATGTTTTCTTTCTTCTAAAATCTTCTTTTTTCAGCCCCAAAAAAGGGCAAATAAAAAAACATAATGACCGACGCAATTAAAAAAAACAAGCGCAAAAAATAATAATCCATCTTCTGAGACTGAGCTCTGCAGGGTGGGGGAAGGCTTATAAAGCCTTGCCACGCCCTGCAATTGGGCTAAGAACACTCTGATTGGCTGGTTTAAGCCAATCAAAGTGCTCTTTGTCATTTTACACAGCGTGGGAAAATTCCAAAGAACTTTCCCACGCTGTGTAAAATGACACAGAGCACTGTGATTGGATGGCTTGAAATCCATCCAATCCATCCAATCACAGTGCTCTTTGTCATTTTACACCGTGGGAAAATTCCAAAGAACTTTCCCATGCTGTGTAAAATGCCATAATGATAATGCCCCCCTCATTATCATTATGGCCTCCACCCAGGGGTGGGGGCCGGAGAGGACAGTAGGTCCCCCCTCATTATCATTATGGCCCCCACCCGCCGCACAGGGGTGGGGGCCTGGGGGGAGGACAGTAGGTCGTCCCCCCCCCCATTATCTTTATGGCCATCCAATCACAGTGCTCTGTGTCATTTTACACATCGTGGGAAAGTTCTTTGGAATTTCCCCAAGCTGTGTAAAATGACAAAGAGCACTCTGATTGGCTTAAACCAGCCAATCAGAGTGTTCTTAGCCTGATTGCAAGGCATGGCAAGGCTTTATAAGCCTTCCCCCGCCCTGCAGAGCTCAGTCTGCGCTGAGCCCTCCATGGGTGAAGATGGATTCTTTCTTTTTTTTTTTTTTTTGTGTTTTTTTTAATTGCGTCGGTTATTATGGTTTTTTATTTGCCCTTTTTTGGGGCTGAAAAAAGAAGATTTTAGAAGAAAGAAAACATCGAATGGTAAGTTGTTTTTTTCTAATTTTTTTTACAGGTTCTTAGTTAAAGGTCCCCGCCTCATTATTTTTAGGGTGAGGGGGGTAGGTAGGGGGATCATTTTTTTTGGGGGGGTGACTAGGGTCACCCCCCATTTGTATTTAGGGCCCCCACCCGCCGCTCAGGGGTGGAGGCCAGGGGGGGACAGTAGGTCCCCCCTTATTAGTATTTAGGGCCCCCACCCACCGCTCAGGGGTGGGGGCCGGGGGGGCACAGTAGGTACCCCCCTTATTGTTTTTTTAGGGCCCCCACCCACCGCTCAGGGGTGGGGGCCAGGGGGGGCAGTAGGTCCCCCCCTTATTGTTTTTTTTAGGGCCCCCACCCGCCGCACAGGGGTGGGGGCCGGAGAGGGGGATGACAGTAGGTCCCCCCCTCATTATCTTTATGGCCCCCACCCGCCGCCCAGGGGTGGGGGCCGGAGAGGACAGTAGGTCCCCCCTCATTATCTTTATGGCCCCACCCGCCACCCAGGGGTGGGGGCCAAGGGGGGGAGGACAGTAGTTCCCCCCCCCTCATTATCATTATGGCCCCCACCTGCCGCACAGGGGTGGGGGACTGGGGGGGAGGACAGTAGCACCCCCCCCCCCCTTCAATCACTATTGTGGCCAGAAAGAGTCCCTGTGGGTTTTAAAATTCGCCTGCCTATTGAAGTCTATGGCGGTTTGCCCGGTTCGCCCGGTTCGCGAACATTTGCGGAAATTCGCGTTCGCGATTCGCGAACCGAAAATTTTATGTTCGCAACATCACTACTAACGTGGCATTCAGGGAAAACCAACATGCAGAATATTTACTTTTATAAAATGTGGAGACTACTAGAATTTCTTAGTCAGCAGCAGGCAAATAGCTCCTGAGCAAACTGATGACAATAGAAGGTGTTACTTTATGGTGAAGCTCACTAATTTTTTTCTCCCACAGAACTTTCAGTAATCAAGGCCAATCATTTTACTGTTTACCACAAGATGAAAGCCTGACATGTTTGTTTAACAGAGAGTTGAAACACAGAACCACAGTTTTCTGATTACCATGCAAAATATGCTGTTTCTTGCAGCTCTAAAAAGTATATTATACAAAAAAGAGACAACAGGAACTGAAGCTGACCCAAGCTAACAGCTGATCAAATCCCAAAAATCCAAAATATTATGTACAAAAGTATTTTCTAAATTTTTTTTCCCATATCTGGAATTTATTTTTCATCATAACTACCGTATTTTTCGCTCCATAAGACGCACCTCACCATAAGACGCACCTAGTTTTTAGAGGAAGAAACCCAGAAAACAATATATTCTGAATAAACTGTCCCATAGTGTTTCTTACTATGGGACAGTTTGTTCAGAATATTTTTTTTCTCCCCTGTCCCATAGTGTCCCCCCCTCCCCATAGTCTTCTCCCACCCCCTCCCCATAGTCTTCATCCCCCCTCCCCTCCCCATAGTCTTCATCCCCCTCCCCTCCCCATAGTCTTCATCCCCCTCCCCTCCCCATAGTCTTCATCCCCCCTCCCCTCCCCATAGTCTTCATCCCCTCTTCCCTCCCCATAGTCTTCATCCCCCTCCCCTCCCCATAGTCTTCATCCCCCTCCCCTCCCCATAGTCTTCATCCCCCCTCCCCTCCCCATAGTCTTCATCCCCCCTCCCCTCCCCATAGTCTTCATCCCCGCTCCCCTCACTTTTGAGGGGAAAAAATGTGCGTCTTATGGAGCGAAAAATACGGTAATGGTCACTCTAACTTTGCAATTTTTTTGGACTTTGTGCAAATGTAAATCTGAAATTGTTTCTCAATAATTTTGGTACAGTTCAGGCTCTCTCATGATTTATAGCACTACATTACAGTATTACTAAGTGATAATGTAGAATTAGTAATTACGCAACAGTATTAGTGTAATGTCAGAAATTCAGATAGACAAGCCTCTCTCGAGTGGGGATTTTCTCCCTGAGGTCCAGTGGGGTCTTCTCCCTAGGGTCCATCAGGGATTTTCTCCCTGAGGTCCAGTGGGGATCTTCGCTCTGAGGTCCAGTGGGGATCTTCTCCCCGAGGTCCAGTGGGGATCTTCTCCCTGAGGTCCAGTGGGGATCTTCTCCCTGGGGTCCAGTGGGGATTTTCTACTTGGGATCCAGTGGGGAAAGGTTCTTCTATTTCCAGTATGCTCCCCCGTGCACCCTCTACAGTGATGGTGGAGCCAGAGTGATGTCATATTCTGGCTCCCAGAATCACTACAGAGGCGTGCAAGGGTGCAGAGAGGATGTAAAACACATCAGCGCTCCCTTGCCCCCTGGCCTTGTGTACATCGGCAGAGTAGGAATCCGCCATCTGGGTAAGCAGGTGCCCACTCTGCCTTGCTGAATGAGTATGTGCTTCAGAGGTGCCCTAACGTGGCGAGCCGGCCACTTCCTGGGCCCCCTGTGGTGGGCCATTGGCCTGCTCCTTACTCGCCCTCAATCATCTGGCTGGCAAGGAGCTGTGGGCAAACCGAAACCTTGAGTGTGCTCCCTCAAAAATGGGTGTGTGCACACACAAGTGCACTCCTTAGAAGGAAAAGTGCTTGTAACTGTGATTGAGGGTAAATGACCTGGTTAGTGATGCATTGTAGATTGTAAGCTTGTTTGGGTAGGACATTCTTCACCTACTGTTCTTCACCTACCCATATGTCACACCTGTTTTAATGTTTGTCTCCTGTGTATCTATTGTGCAGCTCTGCAGAATATGTTGGTGATATATATATATATATATATATATATATATATATATATATATATATATATATTATTGATAGGGTGGTTCAGTGAGTTAACGTGGAGCAAGAGGGGATAATCTCCTAGCTATGATGCTTCTCACTAAAGCCCTCTTCCCAATGTTAACGCGTTAGTTGAGAAGGCAGCCACAA